>NC_037668.1:84441538-84671006 GCF_003255815.1 Theropithecus gelada
GTGGGCATACCAGACCCCAGGCTCCAGGGCGCCAAACATGCTGAACAAAACCTCAATGACTAACAAGCACAGCCCAGAGAAAGGGCTGTCAGAGCACAGCCACTTCCCTGTTTCCTTGGCACCCAACAAACCCTCTGACACAAGAATAGTTCTCATGGGACAGCACAGTAAAGGGTCAATAGGGAAAGAGCTCAGCAAAGAGGCAGCAAAGACGTTCCCTACATGACACAGGCCCTTAGCAATCTATCAAGTCCGTGATGAGGAGACAAAAAAAGTTCTGATTGGAATGGAAAGGAGTGTGGCCCGAGAGTGTCAGGAGACCTGAAATTCATTCATTCATCAAATATTTATTGCACACTTACTAGGTATCAGGCATTGTTCTGGGAAGTAGGATATAGTAGTGAATCAAGAGACCAAAAAATCTCTCCCCCGGGGAATTTACAATCTTTTTTAATATTTTTTTTTTATCTATATAGACAGGGTCTCATTATGTTGCCCAGGCTGATCCTGAACTCCTGGGCTCAAGCAATTCTGCCTTGGCCTCCTAAAGTGCTGGGATTATAGGCATGAACCACTGCATCCAGCCAGAATTTATAATTTAGTTGGAAGAAACAAACAAGCAAGTAAAAATGTAGTATGTCAGATGATGAGAAGTAAGGCTGCAAAGGGGCATGGGGAGAACAGTATCAGAGGAGGGGGTTGTCATTTTAAACAGGATAGTCAGGAAAGGCTTCTAAAGAAGGGGAGGGGGCAAGGTGCAGATTTCAGGGTGGGGTGAGGGGAGAACAGCAGCTAAGGAAAGGCCTTGACACAAAGTGGCTGCCTAATGCACCTGCAAAATGAGGAGCTGGGACTGATTCCAAAGGTATTTTCCACTCTCAAGCGTGCCCTCCATTCCCTGGTTCCTAGCAGCCATCCAAGCTGTACTGAACTGAATACCTGCAGTTCTCCAAATCACCTCCTCCTTTTCACCTTCACACACGTAGTTCTTCCAGTCTCCTCTATCTTCATGTGACTAACTACCTCTACTGCCACTCTCTGCTCCAGGTTAGCCTAGGGGTCACAATTCTGAGAGTCCATAATATAACCTACGCATCCCCTTGCCCCGAGGGACAATGTATCAGACTATTATCATTGTGTACTGTTTCTTTAGACTAAATTATACAAGGGCGGTAACCATCTCCCCATTCCCAACTCCTAGCCTGGTGCTAGGTGCATCATAGTCCCTCACTAAGCATGTACCAAATGCTGAATGTTGGATGCACAGGTGAGTTCCTTAAGGGCAGGACCCAGCACAACAGAGCAGACACCAGGTGTGCTACATGAATTGGTGTCTGCCCTGGTGTTTTTTATCCAGATAGTATGTCATCCTCAATCTCCAACCATGGAGGTGCAGGGTCAATCCAGATGTGGTCCTCTGGGGTTCAGGCCAGGGCTCAGAGGTATAAAGCATACTTTAGGTTTATATATGCTGTGGGTTTGTGTGTGTGTGTGTGTGTGTGTGTTTTAAATTAGAACTTGCATTAATCTCTAACAAGCCTTAACCTCACCCTTAAGCTTCTGTGTGCAGAGATAATTTGGTGTTTGGGGCATGGTTTTTCCAAGCTCATCATTTGGCAAAATTTATTCATTGACCTAACATGAAGTGCTCTTAAAGTTATGGAAGCTCTAGAAGTGGCTGCTGCTGAAAGGCCTGGAGTGGAGCTGGCTGGTGCTTCCGGTCTGCTATTCTCTGAACTCAATGGTAATGTAGGCATAAGTTTGTCTTGATGGCTCCCCATCTTCCTTTTTAGCACTTAGGGCAGTTCAAACTTTTTTCAAATAGAGCCATAGTGATTGAGAGATAAACAGACAGGCCATCTCATCCCACTCTTTCATCTGACAGATGGGGAAAGTGGGGTCCAGAGAGGAAAAGTGGCAACAACTCTGCAAAATAGACAAGATCACTTCCACTTTACAGATGAGTACGCTGAGGCTCTAAAGCTATGTAACCCACTCATGGCTTCAGAGTTAGTCAGGGATGCAGCCAGATTTGATTCCACATCTGCTTGATTCTAAAGACAAAAGCTGTCAATGCTGAACCTGGCTGACTCAAATGTGATTCTCCCCAACACCCCAGGGAAGCTATGAATCACAGGCTGCATGAACAAAAAAACAGCACAGGGTGCACCGGGGAGGCCAGTCTATTTGCCCAACTCCAGCACTTCCTGAAGCCCAACATAAAAGCCCTGAGGGAGGGTCTAAGGGCTTCTCGGACTGACAGCAGAGTTTCCCACCTCTGCTGGGCCTAAATGGTGTCAACTTTCTTTAGAAAGCTTTGCAAATCAGCCAAGTCTAATGGCTCAAGCCTGTAATCCCAACACTTTGGGAGGCCAAGGTGGGTGGATCACCTGAGGTCAGGAGTTCAAGACCAGCCTGGCCAATATGGTGAAACCCTGTCTCTATTTAAAATACAAAAATTTGCTGGGTGTGGTGCCACGCGCCTGTAATCCCAGCTACTTGGGAGTCTAAGGCAGGAGAATTGCTTGAATCTGGGAGGCGGAGGTTGCAGCGAGCCGAGATCGCACCACTGCACTCTAGCCTAGGCAACAGAGCGAGACTCCATCTCAAAAAAAAAAAAAAAAAAAAAGAAAGTTTTGCAAATCGGCTGAGCATGGAAGCTCACATCTGTAGTCCCAGCACTTTGGGAGGCCAAGGTGGTTGAATCGCTTGAGCCCAGGAGTTCAAAACCAGCCCAGCCAGCATGGCAAAGCCTCATCTCTACAAAAAAAATACAAAAATTAGCTGGGTGTGGTGGCATGCGCCTGTGGTCCCAGCTATTCAGGTGGCTGAGGTAGAATGATCACCTGAGTCCAGGAGTCAGAGGTTGCAGTGAGCCAAGACGGTGCCACTGTGCTCCATTCTGGATGACAGAATGAGACCTTGTCTCAAAAAAAAAAAAAGAAAAGAAAACAACAACAACAAAAAAGAAAGTTTTGTAGATCAGATGTTAGAAGAGCTGGGATTTCTCTGTAATATCACATAGGCACATGCCCTGGCAAAGAGTGCCATCCTTACTTTTTGGCCCTTATCTTCACTGGTTGTTTTAGGGCAAGATAACCTTAGAGCTAAAAACACAGCTGTGTACATATGTGTTGTATATGTGAGTTGTGAGTGTTGAATGTGTGTTTGTACAAAAGTTCTGAAGAATGTATGTGCACAGTGGGGTAGGAGGTTGGGGATATAATACTATGCTGAAAACAGGATAGATTAAGGAAGCTCTCCTTCTTCTTCTTGTCGTTTACTTTTTTAAAGAGACACGGTCTCCCTATGTTGTCCAGACTTGTCTCAAACTGCTGGCATCAAGGGATTCTCTCACCTTGGCCTCTTAAAAGTGCTGAGATTACAGGTATAAGCCACCGTGCCCAGCCAAAGGAGGCTCTCCTCCTTCCCTCTCTCTTCCTTTCCTCTCTTCCTTTCCTCCTCCTTCCCTCTTTCTCTTCCTTCCTTCCAGCAATATGGAAGAACTACAACTTTTTCCTCCCTTTGAGGGATGCAAATAAACCTTCAGTCAAAATATACGTGTCACCCATCATCCCCATAGAGATCTCTAGCTGGTAAGGAGGTAATCGGAGTTGGGGACGGGAGGGAGGGGACATCTCAACCATCAAAGCAAAAGGAGACAGGTCTCCTTCAGGCAAAACTTAAGTTAGGGTTAAAAGGAAATATTCCTTAAGTTCATCCTGAAGAGGTCTGGTTTTTGTTTGTTTGTGGGTTTTGTAGCACAGTACAACGAAAAGAACATACAACAATGTTGGAGTCTGGCCTGCAAGTACCTTTTCTGCCTCTTACTGACAGTGGAATTTTTGTTACTAAACTTCTTAGATTCAAATTGGATAGGATAATCAAGATACACCTCATCAGGTCACTGAAAAGCAAATGCCACAGAGTAAGCAGATATGGTGCCTGGCACACAGAAGGCATCCAAAGCGTGTCAGCATCTTCACCTGTTGTGCAGCTGTGAAGGCCACAGTGCACAGTGCTGGCTTCAAAACAATCCAGTATTTTTCTTTCGGAATAAAATGAAGGGATAAGAAAAAAGTGAACACATACCCAGTTCCTCTAAGCACTTTTATAAAACACCGGAATTACATTTTTAAAATTGTTTCCAGCCCTGGGTAAAATATACACAGGGAGCAGGAACCTAAATATCTTTGCTAAATTTTCCTTTCTAAGAGCAAAACAAAAACAAAAAGATGAAGAACGGAGGGAAGTGTTATTCATGAACACACAACATCCACGTTTAATGTTGTCATAGGTTGGGGCCCATCTTTCAGCTCTGCATCCTCGGTAATGGGAAGCCAAAGTTGGCTTAGTTTAGAGGCCTCTAAACTTGGAAAGGATTAGGGGAAAAAGATAAATAAATGAAACAAACTTTCTGTTGTTTTTCCCAATTCCTAATTATGCTTTTTAAATAAGTAGAAATCAAAATGTTCTTTTTTCAAACAGTTTGTGCTCCTCTGAGCTATGTCTGACCTCTCAGCACCTTCTCGCTCTGAATTCCATCAAAGCGGCTGAAAGCAGGAAGTGCCTTGGCACACACGGACCTCATTCAAGGGGAGAGGAAAGGCAGGGAAACCCACATGTAACTGACAAAGAAAAACAGACTAGCCCTCTATCTGTCTGGCAGCTGGAGGCAAGCAGGGCACTTCACCTGCATTGCCCAACCGTCTCCAGGAAATCAGAGCCGACATGGCCATGAGAAGAGCCACATGAGAATCAAATCATCGTTCCACCACTGGTCGAAGGAACTCAAACATGCTGCTTATCCTCTCTGGGCCTTGATCTGTGGATTTGAGAAATGGGGCATGGATTTTATACTTCACAGTGTTGTTATGAAGTCATGCGTCCTCATGGAGCAGAAGTATTTTGCAAAACTCAAAATTATTCTAAATACTTAGGTAATGATAATCCTTAAAGCCCTTCCATCCGTAGAATACGGAGGACTGACATGGTGAACGTTGCAAAAAAATTTATCAGAAGGTTTGGGCTTTAGCAACAGTCCTGGTGTTTATGTACATTTTGGCAGTTCACTTTAATTCTCTGAGCCTTACTTAGCAATCTTTTCCCGCAACAGATTTTCAGAAACAGTGCTTGTACCCTAAAATGTTATATTTAGGTTGGTGCAAGAGTAATTGGTTTTTGCCATTTAAGTAATATAGTCCAGGGGTTTTTGTAATGGCAAAAACCTCAATTACTCTTGCACCAACCTAATACAAGTGTCTTTATCGCTTTAAAATTTCAAAATGCGTCCACAATGCTTATCAAGCAGCTATGGCAAATACGACTTTTATTTGAAAAACGGGGGGAAAAACTGGAAAGTAAAATAACTTCTGCTAAGGCAGTGGCAGAGCTCAGAAAACCTAACTTTTCTAGCTAACCTCTTTTTCAAGGATTTCACAGTGATGTCATGCTCCTAACTATTTTGAGGGCTATAATATCAGAAGGGATGGAAGCTGGAACTGAGCACTACTCAGATCAAAGGGTGGGTACTTACCACCAAATACAGCATAGTGTACATGGAGAAGGAGGCATGGCCAGAGAAGAAGGACTTCCTGTAAGAGCAAGAGAGGGCCATGAAACAGCCGTATTCACATCCCTGATACACACTTGTCTGTCTGTCTTCCCTCCCCAGACTGTAACCTTGAGAGTAGGCACTATGTCCTGTTCACTTTTGCATCCTTCACAGTGCTTTGGACCCACGCCTGGAACATAGCAGGCACCCATGAATGCATGAATAAACAAAAGAATGAATAAATGAATGTACTTACCAATGCTATATTGGAAGTATTGACTTACATATCTGTCTCAGTCATCTGACTATGAGTTCCTCAAGAATAGGAACTATGCCTTATTCACTCATCTAAACTAGGGACCAGGTAGTAAGTGCTCACTGAACTGCACTGTATCAAAGGGGTCCAGGCTCTGGCCATGGGGAAGTGGTGTCTCACCTGGCTTCCTGGACTTTGCTATCATCACCTCTGCATCTGTAGTTCTGAATGTAGCCTTCAGAGCAGTTGATCTGGCTGAAATCAGGGTTGCAGACACTCAAGAAGTGAGGACGCAGGCGCCCTATGGACACTTTGGCAATGTCTGTGAAAGACTGGCTGATGGCACAGCCAAAAAGAAAGCAGCCCACTTGCTTATAGAGTGCTGCCACGTAGGGGTTCTGAATCGTCGACCGCGACTTCTTCAGGTAATAGATCCGGTAGAATTCCCCCGTGATGATCTGAAAGGAATCCAATAGGGGAATTAGGTGGTATCAAGATTCATCATTAACATTGATGCTGTAAAGGATATTTAACAACATAAGAGAATATTCAATATTTGCAAAGGAGTGTCCTAATTTTCTAGTTATGAAATATACAGACACAAATATGTACAGAAGGAAAGATCAAAGCGCTAATAGAGTTGGGTGTTTTAAGCCCTACATGACCATGTAATACCTTTGTAACAACAAAAATATACAAATATATTTATAATATATTTATATGCATATATGTATGTGTGTGTGTATATCTATCTATCTATCTATCTATATATATATATATTTTTTTTTTTTTTAAGGGAGAGACAAGAACTTAACTATAGAAAAGAAATACTAAATGAAGAATCAAGGACAAGGTTAAGGGTAGCTATGATGTCACAGGGTCTGAGCAAATCTCGGGATTCTGGGATTTGGGGTTAAGGATCACAGACAATGACCTGACTCTAGTAAGGGCCTCAGCCTCATGCTGACATTGGCCATGGTGAGAGTTTCTGTATGAAGAGGTGGATATACCACGGTTAAGTCCTGGGGAATCCAGACTCTACCACCAGTCTGGTATCCTTCAGCAATAATCTATGCCCTCCAAGCTTCGGCCTCCCGCTCCATAAAAGGAGGCTGCTCACCTTTGCAGCTGTTGGTTCAAATAGGATAACATGAATGGGAAATGACCTAGACCATAGAGAATGATGCTTTTACTTTTTAGAAGCAGAGTGTGATGAATAGAATACCAGTCTAAAAACTAAGAAACTTGTAGTACGATGCCCTTCAGTGTTTGTGAATTTCCTCCAGTCAGCCTGTGTGGTCTTCTCTGATCCTGAAGACCCTTCTCAAATCCTTCTTGATTTTCACACTGTATCTATGATATGATGCGTAGAGATTTATCACTACTGAAAACAATCCACCAATTACAGATTACCTATTATATGCCAGACATTGCTTTTAATGTGTCATGAAATCCTGACACTCAAGATAGATATAGTGACATCATTTACATTAAGGATGGGGGACAGCTGATGTTCTATAAGGTAAATGCCTATGATGTGTACAACCACACACCCTGCTGCCTTTGTCTTAACTCCACAGCCCAGCCATGGGCACTTCCTGCTTGTAACCACAGCCCAGAGACAGTGATGGTCAACTCATCACTCACCACAAAAGTCCCTTCACACTTCCTCCCAGGGCAGGATGATGAGCTACACTTGCCCTTTCAGAGGGAAGAGGGCATGTGCACAACCACAAGGGAAGCAATAGTCTGGCATATCTGGACACTCCTTTGCAAAGGCTCCCAATATTCTTTTACAGTGGAGGAAAGCATCAAGGCATGAGGTCTGATCAAGATCCTCAAGGGCTCCAAAGTCTGGGGAAGGACGACCATGTAGGAAGGAAACACCAGCTGGGCCCAGGGACAAACAGGTGCAGCAGCGAGAACAGCTACTATCACTGCCAACATTGACACAGTGACTCTGTGTTTATAAATGCTTTATATATAAGAGCTACATTTCATTTTCCCAGATCATATTGAGTACAATTCTGTATTAGAGGAACATAGTCAAAGGCCACTTTAGCCAGCATCTTGGCATAGCCGTTTCCTGAGAGAGTAAAACTAGTATGTGACCCTGCATAGATGCTCAAAGACTATCAGTTGAAGGAACAAATGAATGAAAGGGAGCAGGACAGTAGTCCTCAAAGTTGCCTTATTACAAAATTGGAAGGATCCCCTCAACATTACCAAGAATGCTTTGATAACACGTTGCAGAGATTAAACTCCGAGAAGCATGGCAAGTCATTAATGAAAGGGACCATTATATTTAGAAGAAACTTAGGTCCAAATGAGCTCCCATCTAAAGATTAAACCCAGGTGCACTGACTCCCTGCCCAGCATTCTTTCCTACCATTCATGATCTAATTCCCCTTTTGAACCTGTTTATACATTTACCCTATGTAACCTCACAGGCAAACAAGTTCCAGATGTTTATTACCACAATCGTGTTCTCTTACTCTTTTTTATTCTTCCTTACTTATAAATCATAGGAGATTTTTTATGCAGCAGGAAGAGCACTGAACTAGGAGTCAAGTAGCCAAGGTTCAAGTCCCTACTTGTTTAGTGAAATTGGGATAAACTGGTTTCTGCATTTGTAAAATGAGGGTGCTAGACTGATTGATGACTTCATAACTGCAATGACATTTATTCTCAACTCTCCTGGGCTATGTTCACCATCCACCACTAGCCTGCCAACCAAGCACAGGTAATAAGCAATAGCAGAGGAAAGTTACTTGCTCAGAGATGACACCAGAAGCAGGGAGCAGAACCAAGGCCCCAGGCAAAATCCCTGACCTCAGATTGCTCCCTGGTTCTCTGAACCAGCCACTGCTACAGATTAAGGAACTGTTTCTAAGCAGGTGTGGCCTGAGGATCAGTCAACACAATTTCCTGTTTAATGCTGAGAAAGAACATGTGAGTTTCCACTACAAATTAGCATCTCTTGCATGAATTTGCTGATTAATCTCAGATGAGTCACCTTTGTGCTCCAGTCACTTTCAGGGAGACAGGGTTTGACTACAATTCAGGGATTCTTTTCAGCTCTAATGTCCCATCTCTAAAACTTCCATTTTTAGTGTCAGTCTTCAGATAGTAAATCGCAAAGTAAAATGTTTCCTTCACTCATGGGAAGACGAGCAGATGAAAAGAACATTTTGGAGTACCTCAAATTCTTAATAAAAATGTTAACAGCAGCCATCTCTTACATTTATTTGGTACTGTAGTTTCATTTAATCTTCTCTGTGAAGAAGATATTCCATTCTACGGATGGAGATACTAAGGCTCTGGGAGACAGTGACTTTTCTGAAGGATTTGAGGCCAGTAAGTGACAGAGTTAAGAGTAGAGCCCAGGTATTCTGACTTAAGCTCAAAGACCCACAGCAGGCTACATTGAGATAATTTTATTATTTCTATTTTGTTATTAAAACCAATTTCCACTGTAGGAGAGCAATTGCAGATTTTTAAGGAGAGGGTCAGGCTGAAGCCATTTAGCAGACACATGACTCCAGGACCACATGGCTTCTGGGGCAGTCTTGACAGATTTTAGAGTGAATGAGCAACAAATTATGTATTTTCTCTATCCCCTTGTATAGAAGGGTCGGGGAGTCGACAACACAGCCATAAATCATCATTATGAACCAGCCGGACTTGGCTTCTTGTAATCCTAACCCTTAAAAGTCTATTTAATGAAATTTGGGCTGTGAAAGGCAGCCTGAATACCTCACCTCCACAGACGAGGCGAAGGCTTAAATTGTTCTCCGACACGTTACACACCTAACTCTGGAGTCCCAGATTTACTGCTTTCGGACTTTATTCATTACTCACAATGTTTTTATTCCTGGGTAATAAAATAAGCTCTTCCCTCCCCCTCCCCCTACGAAGACTCAGTCCCCACTCCCAGACTCCTGCCCCCAGAGCCCTCATTTCTGCCTCAGTCAGCAAGGTTCTGATATGTAAATTTCACTGCGGAGAAAAATGCCTTCAATGTTGATCCCTTTCTGAAACAGCAAGCAACAGATTCTGGGGGTGATGGCAGGCTGCCAGGCAAGCAGAGAATTCTCCCCTACCTGCCTTTTAAAGCACTTGGCACAGAATCTGGAAACTAATAAAATGGGAAAGCATTGCAATTAAGCTACAAGGGGACAGAAAGGGATCAGTCCTTGCCTGAGAAGGGCTGCAGTTTGGAGAGTGGTTGGCTCCAACTGCAAGACAGTTCCTCTTCCTGTCTTCTCTGGTGAAAAAGACCTCAACTGCCCACATATTTACAAATATTTAACTGTTACGGAGAGGAAATATGAAGAAAAATTAGGATAGACTTTTGGGAAATGATAGCGCATGAGGTGGTGAAAGAAGCAACAACGTTGTAGCCAGAAAAACCTGTCTGAATCTTGTCCATTACCTTAGGCATGTGACTTTACCTCTCCGGGCTTAGGTGTCCTCATCTATAAAGTAAGGTTAATAATATCTACCCGGCAGGATTGCCAGGGAATTAGATAAGGTGATATGTCAATCACCTGGCACCTAGCAGGAGAGCCCTACAAAAGTTAACTTTTTTATTCCCTCCATTGGAGAAGACAACAAACAAACAAACAAATAAAAAACATGTTTTGTAGAGAATATCTCTTCCAAGAGCTCCTTGGACGATACCATACCTAACTGAAGAGTTTGGAACTACCACCCCTCCAGGGTAGGACCAGAAAATGTGTGTACAGATGACATTGCTTCTGATCATTTCATCTAGTATGTCTTTTTCAGCTGATCAAGACAGAAGCAAAGTCTAAACCCAGAGCAGAAGGGACAACCCTACTCTACTGTTTTGTGTTATTTTTAACATTCCACTGTATTTATAAACTATCGCAAGAAAAGTAATATCTTTGCACAGCAGCCTAACAATCTCTCTTTCAGAGACTGAGAACTCATCTTCCACTGCTGAGTCTGAAGGAGAAACTTTCCTATACTCTGATCTGCTTTAATAATATTTGCTTAGTACTTTACAGCTTACAAAGTACTTTCACATCCACTAGACTGTTTGCTTCTCACAACACCATATGAATTACTAAATTATTACCAACACTTATATAAATGAGTATGATGAAGGCCAGAGAGGGCAGTGAATCACTCTTGATAAAAATGAGACAGCAGGAAGACCATCACTGAAGGTGGAACTTCTTCATTCTAATTCCTGTGCTGATCCCAATGACATCGAGTTGGCCTTCTCTTAGAAGTCCTACTAGGTGGTAACATGTATGTCTCCAGAGAGACAGATGTTCACAGAACGCCCACTAAGCGCCTGCCATCTTGAAAGGCACCTGCACCTCTAAGTTCCTGGTAGCCACAGAGGGTCAAGTTGTTCTTTTACATCTCGGTTACATGAATTGATGAACTTCTTTCGCCCAGAAAAGATTAATTCAACAAACCATTGATGATGGAGAATCATGAAGGGAGAATAACATCTCTCACTTTAGTTCTCAGTCCCAAAGGAAAGGAAAAATATAATGTATCTGGGTCCTGTTTCTAAGGATGGAGACAGATGTATGGCTGTATTTTCTCTGGAGCTGATTGCTCCATCTACGGCAATAAAGTGAGGCATCTTAAGTAACTAGAAATAGTTGATTAGAAATTTATTCTCTGATTCTTCTGTCACTTGGTTACCATCTTCAGCCTTTTTCAGGAGATCAGTGCCTCACCATCTGGGAAAGGTAATGAAGACAGAGATCTGTCCAAAGATACCAGTGTAATTTCTGGGTTTTATGGGTAAGTCACAACTCCAATATCTAGAATAAAGACAGCAAAGAGGCCAGAGAGGGGCTACAGAAGCTATTTATGGTTGAAATTAGCAGTGGCTGCCCTGTGCCTGTAAGTCTCATGAAGAAGAGAGTCTGAAGCATAAAGCATCATTATTTTCCCAAAAGTCAGGGACTCAAGAGTCATGGGCCTCCTGACTGCCCAACTCTGCCAGTCCAGGCAAGAATCTCCTGGCTGTTCTTTCTGCAGCATTGCCTACTGAAACCTCTTACTCTTTTTTTTACCTTGAATGTTCTAGGCTTCCTTAATATCACACCAGCATGCTTTTGTTACTACTTCTAAATAAATGTGGGTCTTCCCTAGGACTTTGTTCCTGGCATTCTGCTGTGATCTCAGCTGCTTCAATAGCTTCAATTATTAGCTCTGTGAAGATGACCTTCAAAAGGCCATCTCTCTCTCTCTCTCTAGTTTCAGCCTACCCTTTTCCCCTAATTGGCCCAATTCCAGTCTTCTGCTAACTCTTCCCAACTAGAGATGTTATTAGCATTTCAAATTAACCAAGTCTAAAGTCACACCCATTCCCACTCCTGTCCCAAACTTCACTTCTCTTCCCTCTATTTCTGCTCAAGGTGCCACCAAGCATATGACTGACAAAGATGTGCAATCTTAGACTCCTTCCTCTCTCTCATCCCTTTGTCCATCTGGCTTTTGCAAGGTCTCTTGCATCTGTCTTTTTCTCTCTATTCCCCTTGCATGGCCACCACTGTGGTTCAGGCCTCATCCTTACCTTGATTAGAAAATTGACCAAGCTCACTTAAAATACTCTCATCAACCTCTAGCCAATTAGCCAGAGTAAAAATTCCTCAACATTCAAGGATCTTCACAATCTTGCCACAATCTTCTTTTTCTACTGTAACCTTATCTACTCCCTTATATTCCATTCATTCAGCCAAACAGGTCTGCTCTACATTCCCTGAAAACACTTCATTGTTTTGAAGTCTCTAACATTGCTGAAGCAACGCCTTCTGCCCAGGTCAGGTTCTCTGACGAAAATCCCACTTATGCCTTAAAGTAGAGCTCAAGTGCCAACCAGTGTCCTGGGATAGAGTTTGGCTCTTTGACTTAAGTCTTGTACAACTGAGCTCTCTCTAAGTCTCAGTTTCCTCATCTCTAAAAATGAAGATGATGACAGTATCAAAAGCAGGGTTGTGGTGAAAATTATATGGGACGAGTGCTCGGTGAATGATGATGATGACGATGAAGTCTTGGCATAAGCCTTAGCCTTAAGTGCTCTTCATCTGAACTTCCATAGCACTTTATTTAGACCTCAGACAATCTGCAGCATTTGACACGTTTTGTCCTTGAAGCTCTCCCCTCCCTAGCAGCCACCACCATGCACTGCCCCAACTCTCCTCTTCTTATTTTCGGACTAATTCTTTCCTTTCCTTGAGGGTCTAATCCTATAGTCAGTCTTATACTTGCCTTGAATTCCCTTTAAACCGTAAGATCCAAAGGCAAGATTTGTATTTTACACATCAGCTTATAGGCCAAGGTGCCTATCACAAAGCCTGCTTGTTTTAAGGGAGGTATCACCCGGTACCTACCTACACACAACAGGTGATCACCATCTCTACAAACCACTGATGCACACTGTCAATCTTAAGCAGTCATCTGCCCAGTGTTCTAGATGTTTTATCTTCCTCCATACATTTAGCTCTCCAAGCCCAGTAACTAAAAGCTTTTATAGCTAACTAAATAAAGAGCACTCTACTTAGCACTGACCAGAGTGGGCCGTCATTAGCATCTGTTAAAGCACTTAGGCTTGAAAGCCAAACAGACTTAGGTTTTAATTCGTGTTCCCCCATTCACTAAGCAGAGTAACCTCGGGCTAGTCACTTCACCCTTATAAGCCTCAGTGTCCTCCCTCATTTGTCAAATGCGGTAAATAATAGCAACCTCACACAGCTGTTGAAGAGGATTTAAGATAAGACATGAGTTTCCGGTCCATTAAATAGCTCATAAATGTTATCTGATTCTCCACCCCATCCCCAACACACACTGCCCCTCACAGAAAGTATTTCTCGGCCTCCTAAGCATTATCACTTCAAATGGAGAATATCATCACCTTCGTATTAGTTTTTCAAATAGTCATGAATCCCTAAGAGCTGTACCTAACTAAGGAAGAATTGCTGCTGTTCTCACTTCTTGCAGGACATGAGAGTGAGTGCGGGTGGTGGAGAAAGGGAACAAATGAAAATTTAGTGCAATCTCCATGCCTGGGTTCGTTAAATCACAAATAGATGCCCCCTCCCACTGTTCCCCCAGGGATAAGAAGGTCTCAGAAGAACTCCGTAGCCATCTGATCAGGGGACAACACAGTTGAAGGATTAATGTGGCCTCTCTCTGTTGGTGGTCTTGGTAATTGCACAGATGTAGAGGATTGTAAACTGGGGGACTGGGTCTCCCACTAACGCACCACTGGGCCAGCACAACTGCACATTTTTCAGAGTTGAAAATTCGACTAGCCTTTAATGAGGAGGCAATGTTGGGGAACCTTGTTTTCTTGGCAGGGCTCTTGCAGATAAAGGGAGATGGAGGGGTGGGGAGGAACTAATGAAGTCCAGATGTGGGCAAACTGAAGCCTGATACTGAATAAACAAGTCTTGCAGGTACTAAGCTCTTCTTCTTGTCTCTCCAGCAAGAAATTTGCATGTGGTACAGAGTGTGTTCCCGTGTGCCTCCTGGAGCATAGTTGAGATTTTAAGGAAGAAAACAGGACATTTTTCCCTGCTCCGTAAATCCTCTGATATCTTTTGACCTAATGCTTTTGACTTTCTGCCCCCCGTTTATGACTTCTTCAGTGATTTTTCACAAGCATATATTGAGCACCAAGGTCTACGTCTTACACTAGCAATACCAAATGAAATCAGATCTGTTGCTCCCCCATGCAGCTAACAGGATAGCCAAGAAATAGACAAGTAAACAGACATGAGAATCAGCACAGTGACTGCAGCCACAGAGGTAAGCCCAGGGTTCTCTGTGACGTTTGGAAGGTAGGAGAGGAGACAGCTAAGGAATGCTTCCTGGAGAAATGTCTGCCTGGTGTTTATTAAGTACCTACCATGTGCCCAGAGGAAAAGACCTGGCCCCTGTCTTCCAGCAACCTATTATGTAGCCCTTTTTTTTTTTTTTTGATATGGAGTCTCGTCCTGTTGCCCAAGCGAGATCTCGGCTCACTGCAACATCCACCTCCTGGATTCAAGTGATTCTCCTGCCTCAGCCTCCCAAGCAGCTGGAACTACAGGCACGTGCCATGAAGCCCAGCTAATTTTGAAACTTTTAGTAGAGACCGAGTTTCACCATGTTGACCAGACTGGTCTCAGACTCCTGACTTCAAGTGATCCACCTACCTTGGTCTCCCAGAGTGCTGGGATTACAGGCATGAGCCACTGCACTCGGCCTATGACAGTATGTATTAAATGTGTTATTCGCTGTTCGAGATGGGGTAGCTGCTGAATTTCATGACCAGAGATAACATGCAGCTGGTTGGGCTGAGGTTCACCACTGTGTCCCCAGCACCTGACACATCATAGGCACTTGATAAGTACTTGTGGAAGGAGGGTAGGCTGCAGAAGACAGCAGCAGGAATCAGAGGACTCCTGGTCTGGCCATGCCACTACTTAGTTATGAGAGACTCACTTAATATCCTTGAGCCCCGGTTGACTTAGCTGTACGAATCAACCTCCCAGGATTACTACCAGGCGCAAAGAAGAGCGTGCACATAAAAGCCATGCTGTAAACTGTACAACACTACAGAAATATGAAGGATGATTCTCACTTATCACACACATAATATCACATGATTTGACAACCAAAACAAGCCTATAGCATTGGTGAACTATTGTGACCAATTTATAGAGAAGCAAAGTATAGCTCCAAGGGGTTCAATGGCTCTCCTGAGGTTGAAGGACAAGTCACAGAATGAGTAAGCACGGAAGTTGGGACATGAACCTAAGTCAGATGATGCCTAAGTTTGACTTTTTCTCTAGTTAGGAATATTATTACAGAAGTCAGATTCAAGTGGGGTAGCATTTTTATGGCTAGGGAGAGAGGGGATTCATCTATGACTCAACCATACATCAATTATCAGATATTAAGACTCTGTATAAACCCCTTTTAGGGTCTGAGTGAGGCAAGCACTGAGCCCATGTATATTTAAAATGAATACTTAGCATTTCTTCCCATTTAAAATTTTTGCCCATGATACTCTTTGTAATACAGTGCAAGACAAAACTGAGAGATAGGAGATGATATTTTACTGTTTGCTCCTAGTCTTACTGCTGCTAGAGTCATTAAGCCTTTGCAAGGCAGGGATAGGAACCATTGCTTTGTGGATTTGGAAGGAATTCCTATTATGCTATAATTCCAGAATCTGAGATACATCTGAAAAAGAGGTCAACATAACTAGGTTTTTCCATATCTCCTGCCATTGAAAGGTGTCTGCTTTCTCCATAACGCCTGATGATTTGCATCTCTAAACCACACTGGTCTCCTCCACTGCCATTCCATTCCTTTGTTGTGGAGACCATCCAAATGGGAGCAGGGGCATCCGAATCAGTCAAGTCCTCTCTTGCTGTTTTAAACAAACCTGACATTCAGCAGAAGGCTCAGGACAGCAAGCAGCAGGATGATGGTTCAATTTCCAGCTCTGGGCCCCTCCAGCCTCCACGACTGTCACTCCTGCCCTCTAATCAGAACTGGGTTCTGGATGGGGCCAGCTGGGAAAGTGGGAACTGTGTCATCAGCATCGTTGTTGTTGTTAAATTTAAACTCTAGAGCTTTTCCAGAACTGAGAATACAAAAGTGAATTATTCCCTCCGCCTCTGAGGTCTTTGCTTTTACCTTTTTCTGTGAGTACCCTTGATAGTTATGACAGGTAAGCAGGCTAGTAGGCTTCATTAGGACCCCCCAACTCACATGTGCCTCCAGCTAAAGTGCCACAGCCATTGGACCAAGAGGTAAGAAAGTCCTATTGCAAAGAGGAGTGAGAGTCAAGAGACCTGGGTTCTAATTAAATCACTATAAGAAAAGAGTGGGGGATGTGTAGCTAAGGCTGGGGTTCCTTTCCTTACTTTTTTTTTTTTTTTTTTTGAGATGGAGTCTCGCTCTGTCGCCCAGGCTGGAGTGCAGTGGCCGGATCTCAGCTCACTGCAAGCTCCGCCTCCCGGGTTCATGCCATTCTCCTGCCTCAGCCTCCCAAGTAGCTGGGGCTACAGGCACCCACCACCACGCCAGGCTAGTTTTTTGTATTTTTTTAGTAGAGACGGGGTTTCACCGTGTTAGCCAGGATGGTCTCTATCTGACCTTGTGATCCACCCCTCTCGGCCTCCCAAAGTGCTGGGATTACAGGCTTGAGCCACCACGCCCGGCCTCCTTACTATATTTTTGCCAGATATAATGTTTGGCTGTCACTTCACCATTTTTTGACTCTGTTTACTCATTTAGAATAAAAATAGTTAACATTTACTGGGCATACCGTATGTGCCAAGCACTGAATTACTTTATATACATTAGCTCATTTAATTATCAAAACCTTAGTAAGTAGCCATAGTATCTCCACGTAACAGATGTATTTCCGAGGCAGGGCGCCATAAAGGTAATTTGCCACATGGTCCACAGCAGAGGGGTTCAGGTCTGAACCAGGGCATGTGCCTTTAACCCTGTGCTAAACTGAAAACCACAAGAATACCTAGCTCTTGGGGTTTCTTCAAGGGTGAAATGCAACCACATTGTTCAAGTGTATCTCCCATATACAGTTGCACTGGACAAGAGATAACAATTATTGTAGTAATTTCTTGGCTTATGTTTCTCTGGAACTATAGGAAAGCACTATCTAATCCATTTTGCTGCCATTGTATGGGTTGGGGAAGCAATGCTGTTGCTCATTGTATAGCGAGGCCACAGCACATGACTGTTTCAAGAAAACCTGGGAGGTCAGGAAACATTGTAATTAAAATATCAACATGACACAAGGAAAGGGCAAGCCACAGTGAAGCTCTCAAAAACACATTTTTTCTAAGAAAAGGTGACATCCCTTAAGGAGAAAGAGACAGGCCTTGGCAAGCAGCAAGCGAAGAGCTGCTGACCTGAAGCTCTGCTTGGGGGAAGAAAGATGGGAGGAGACACATGAACTCTAAAGAAGCTACTTTAGCATTTTCCATTGCCCATCCTGGGGCCGGGTGAGAAAACCAGAACCATTTCCAACTAAAAGACTCTGAACGTTCCAGTGAGCCCACTGCTGCAAAGTGCAATTCCAGGTCTTATGGCATTCATTTGATTCTCACAGCGATCCCTTTGAGGGAATCCAAACAGCAATCTCGTTTTACAGATGAGGAAATTGAGGGTTAAAGAAATCAAAGATCCACCTAATTCACATAGCTAGGAAAGGCTCTGAGGAGTGTCTCTTTCCACTGCCCTGTGCCTGGGAGCAGCCCACTAGGCAAGCTGGGAATAATGCCACAGAGAGTGACGAGCATGTGACATTCCTGTCCCTGTGCTTTTTCTTATCTCACCACACTCTTGGGTATAGTGGGCTCCTTTGAAGTGTTCAATTAACTGATCCTCTAACTTTCAAAAACACCTGTTCAAACCTCAGTACATGATACTGTGCAATTATTTGCCTTCCCTGACAAACACCTTTTTCAGGGAAAGCCATTCTTCCTAGAAACTGAAACCCACAACTGTCAATTTGGAGCACATGGGAAAACTAGACCTTTCATTTTTCAGTTTTTGAACACAAAGATCCTTAGTCCACCTTTAAGAAACTACTACAGTTGCCAAACGAACTGTTTTTCTTTTAAAGGCTGGAAAGAATTCTACTAGCCTCCCTTCCCCCTCCCCAAATTCAAGCTGTTGATTGTGTGCCTGGTTTACGATGTTATTAAAAAACAAAGAGGGGTCTCAAAGTTTACAGCCAACCTCCAGAGTAGGCAAGTCAAAAGAAAACTACATGAAATGTGGTACCCGTAACATCAGCAGCTTACATTTGATCCAGAGTAGGCAAGATAAGCTAACTGCCTATCCCCTTGAGCAGTTCATTTGGACAGGTTAGCCTTCCTGAACTGTAAGTCTCTTTGAAATCAGCCGGGCACAGGATGAACCCAAATTTTCTGTAGCTGTAGACTTTGAGTATGTCACTTAACTCTCACATCTGTATAATGGGGGTGATAGCACTTATTTTACATTTACTGTTCTTAGGATTAACTACCTTGCTTCTTGGCTAAATACAGGCCAGAGAAAGTTGGCTTCTACTTGGTATAAATCTCTGTTGGCTCAGACATTCTGTAATATGACAACACAGGGAGAAGTCAGACAGGATCCACCACAGCAGAGTCTGGACACTTACCGCGAGGATGGCAATGACGATCCCCACGGCGCAGAGCACAGCATCATTTATTGTCTCACCAGTTTTCAGTGGGTACTTGATGCTCTCATCATTGCAGTAAAACCCTCGGTGGTAAGGCTTGATGGTGCTTGTCTCGATGATAAGGAAGGGGAGGCCCGCTGGTCCAGGTGGAACCACAGCATATACCAGGAGAGAAAAAAAAAGGAAGGGGAAAACATCAGTGCCAAAGAGGAACCTCAAGCAAAGACCATCCCAAATATCACTGAGAGTGCTAATCTTTCCTTCCATTTGTAGAGATCTACAGCCTAGAGAGAGCTTTTGCTATGCACATCGCCGTTCCTCCTTTCCACAACCCCTATGAGGAGAGAGGCATTATCCTCTTCTCTTCCCCAGGCGCTTGGAGGTAGGCAGTGAAAGAGCCAAAGCAGGGCTTTTCCCACAGTTCTACGATACCCTGCTAAAATTAAAGCCCAAATCGTAACATTTACTAATATAGCCCCAAATCTAATGATTTATGCCTCCAAGGGCATTCATTTCTTAGCTCTTAACCACTTCCCCTTTGAGAAGTTCACTAAGACTGTGCTGCATGGGCTAGTGAAGGCCTTGGAGTCAAAAAATCTGGATGTGAACCCCAGATCCACCACTTCTTAAGTGATTTGACCTCTAGTTCCCACTCCATTTCCCTGAGTCCCAGTTTTTTCCCACAGTAAAATGACTTGTGGTGATGACTAAAGGAGATCAATGCACACACAACCTCTAGCACAGTGCCTGGCACAAAGTAGCTGCTTCATGAATGCCATTTTCCCAGGCTTTTCTTTCACTGTTCAAAGAACTACCAATAAGAGCGAGCAGAGCTGAGCTTGGCCCTGCTGCCTGCAGACCTGGATAGAGGGCCCAGGGCACCCAGGAACACCAAGTGGCTCTTGCAGCTGCTGCTGGTTATCAGTGACCAGTTCAGACTATTCTCTCAAAGGTCATGACAAATGGATTCCATCACCTGCCAAGAAAAGTCCCTCAAAACCCTGACTCAAAAAGCAAAGGCCCATGATAACTCTCGTTTGGATGCTACAAGAGCCTCCTAATCAGGCTCATGGCCCCCATTCCCTTCTACAGATAGCCACCAGTTTGCTTCCTGAAGGGCTTGGACCATGAGCATGTCAAAGCCTTGCTAAAGCCTCTTCAACGGCGCCCTACGACACAGGGTGAAATAAAGCTTCTAAGTATGACTTTAGGAGTTCCCATGACCTGGACATCTCTCCAGCTTCATGCTCTGCTGCTCCTCTTCAGTAAGCCTCCAAGAAACCAGTACACAGAGACTGAGGATTCATGCTATTTTCTTGGACCAAAATACCTCTTCCTCCCAAACTACCTAACTGCAATACCAAGCTCCAATGACACTTCGCAAAGTAAAATGACTAGCTCTTTTACAAATCTTGGAACTAGGGAAGACTACCAGAAACACGGTGGCCTTTCAGCCGGAACTGCCATCTTCCAGTAATTCACCAAAATGACGAACACAAAGGGAAAGAGGAGAGGCACCCAACAGATGTTCTCTAGGCCTTTTAGAAAATATGGAGTTGTTTCTTTGGCCATGTATATGAAAATCTGTGATAAAGGCAATGTTGTAGACATCTAAGGGAATGGGTACTGTTCTAAAAAGAATGCCCCACAAGTGTTACCATGGCTAAACTAGAAGAGTCTGCAGCATTCCCTAGCATGCCGTTGGCATTGTTGTAAACAAACAAGTTAAGGGCAAGATTATTGCCAAGAGAATTAATGTGCCTACTGAGCACATTAAGCACTCCAAGCATTTCCTAAAAAACATGAAGGAAAATGATCAGAAAAAGAAAGAAGCCAAAGAGTTCAACTGAAGCGCCAGCCTGCTCTACCGAGAGAAGCACACTTTGTGAGAACCAATGGGAAGGAGCCTGCTGCTGGAACATATTCCCTATGAATTCATGGCATAGTAGGTGTTAAAAAAATAAAATAAATAAAAGACTTCTGGACTGTAAAAAACAAAACAAAACAGTGGCGAATACAGTCACTATTGAATGCACACTCACAATGTGTTGGGTTCTTTATATCCATTTTTGCATTGAAGTATTATTTAAGCACTATCATCCACCTTCAAGTGGAGGGAACAGAGACTCAGAGAGAATACTGAGCTCATTCAGGATCTCTTAGTCCACCTCCAAATGCTGAAATCCCTAATTTAACTTTGCAAATTGATTTCATCCAAATGTGAATTTCATTAGCTGAAAAATCCCAACATAAACAGTTGTTTAAAAGATAAAATCCCATTTTTCATGTTTTTCAAAAAGAATTAAATTCATGTCATGTTGGTTAATGTCCCAGACCACCTCTAAAAAAAAAAGTACCATGAACTCCACAATTTTTCAATTACTTTGGTTCAGACCGGCAGTGATAAAAATGCTCACTTTCTAAAAAGTGTATTTATGTATCACTGTGCATACACACATGGATTTATTTGGTTTTATTCTTTGGATTTATTTGAATTCTATGGCTATTTATTTTGTGACCCCTAACTGCTTCCTGCTAGAACAACAATTTACTTTATCAAATTCATACTGGTGCTTTGAAAAGAAAGAACAGCAACACACCACAGTATTGTGCCTGACCTTCTCAAAGTAAACACAGAGGGGCCCTGACAGGCAATAGCCATTAGGTTTTAAAACTTTGTCTCTGCAATGGAGGAGAGGGGGCAGGGAAAGGCAGTGGATAAATGTTCTGGCTTAGAAATGATCTTTAGGGTTTAGGGGCCGGGGAGAGATACCATATGGTGCTGAACCATCTTCGTGCCACTGCCTAAACATTTTGAAATGCAACTAAGTTGGCTATGAAAAGTAGCTGAGAAGCCAGCAGTATGATATTATTAATAGTCTGCTTTTAAAGTTCCACATATTGAGATTTAAAAGTTGAGCTGCAGTCGCTCTGGTGCCTAGGAGCCAAAGTGTTGCTAATAAACTCAGGAAGGGAACAGACCCCAAGTTCCCTACATTTGCACTCTACTCTTAGGCCTCCAGCTTCTATATTTAATAGTGTTCACATGATAGGCCTGTAAAGCATATGTTTCTATGGACAATAAAACACATATAAAAGAGTTTTGGAGTTAGACAGAACTGGGTTAATGATCTCGACTCTGCTCCCTACTACTTAAGTTATTTCACGTCTCCAAAACGCCCTTTCTCATCTGTTTAATGGGAAGAATGAAATCTAACTTTAGCATGGTTGGGATTATATAAAAATTAAAGCATCCATTCATTCATTCATTCAACAAATATTTATTGAGTCTTAACTACATATATTAAGTTACAAGGAATACAAAGATGACCCAGACCCTGCCCTCAAGAAGCTTACAATCCAGTAGGGGAAGACACATATCATCAAAATCAGTTGAGAAGAAAGTCAAGGCAATAGCACTGAGTAATGTCAGCATAGAGTCCGGGGCACACTGAGGACACTCAATGAATGTTAAAAAGAGAAGGGAAGAAAGCCTCACAGAGAAGGCAGGGGAAGAAAGCCTCACAGAGAAGGCAAGGGAAGAAAATCTGGTCAGTCCTTTGCCCACTTTTAAACTGAGAACAGTCCAAATACTTTTTCCTCTTTCTTTGCCTATGGCTTGGGGAGGGTTTCCAGTTCTGATTATGTGGATGAAGACCACAAACAGACAAGAAGTTGGAGCTGAATATGTTCTGTTTATTTTCTTGAAAGGCATGGAAATGGCATTTACAAAACCCAATGGTTTTTGTTTTGTTTTTTGTCTCCCCTATAAACTTGTGGTATTATTGAGGGTGATGCCAGTCAAATCTTGATTTTGATCCAGGAAGAGAGAGTAACCACAGATTTCCTTCAGTTGATGGGAAAAGCATAAACATCCCCCCAACTAGGCAACTAGTCCTTAAGAGATATAACACTGTGCCTTGCCCTTCCAGGACACAGAGAAGAGGCTGTTCTTCTCCAACGATCTTTATTTCCAATACCGTCACCATCTTTATTACCAATCACTATAGTCCCTTATCACTTCACTTCGAGAAATTTCCCAGTGCTAGACGCTGGAATTCTGGAAGTGAATACATCATAGTACCTGCCCTGGAGGAGTTCACAGTGTTGTAAGACAGTCAAAAAAGCAAGAAAACTGAATTATTTCTAGTGTGATGACTGACATATGCATAGAGTACAAAGGACACAAAGACCATTTTACTAGAGTCTTTCAAGGTGTCCAACAGAGGGTGGGAGACTTCAGTTAACTCTTATATAGTAGGAGGGGTTTCTAGAGTCCACAGGCTAAGTACAATCACACACACACACACACAAAAATCAGTGCAGTTTAGGGATTTCAATACTGCCAGTTACAAAACTGATGGTATTAAACAAATACAATTTTAAAGTTTGCTATAGAGCTAGAAGAGATGAAGGGAATGAAGGAAAGAAAGGGGAAAACAGCACAGAGAATAATAATAGGTAACATTTACTAAACAGTTATTATGTGCCCAAACTGTCTTGAGGGTCCCCACATAAACTATTGTAGACTGACAGACCTGGCTGCCTATCATGGTCTAGGCATTGACTGGGCCAATGAAATGAAAGAGGCTAAGTTCCAACCTTCAAGTGGTCCAAAGGCTAATAGGATAAACAGTCATAAAAACTAATACATTAAGCCACCCTAAGGTTCAAAGAGATTAAAGTGACTTACCAGTCACTCTGCAAGTAAGTTATGGAGCTGAACAGGTTTCAAATGATCTGACTCTTGATTTTGGGTGCTTTCTATAAAGTGAGTCACTCTTCAGAGAAGGAAGCACCTATAAGTATTAGTAAATTAACTGAAGCTCAGCAAATCTCATGGCCTCTCATGAAAAAGGCACTGTTCAGAACAATCAAGGGAATGGCACTGGCTCAAGTTCACTGAACTTTCACTGTGTATCACACATGTGTTAGGTAACTAATTTCATCAAACTCTGAAGGCAATAGCCTGGAATTTAAATTTATTTGTAATAAAAGGTGCATTACAAAATTTTTGCAAAGCATGACCAAAAATAAAAAACAAAACAAAAATATCTAGTGAGTGCAGACCGAGACCCAGACTCAAGCATTTCTCCTTCCTTTAATCAAGGATCAATTAACTTCTTATACCTCTGGGGATTTCTTGGGATGTGTAGGTTGCAGAGGAGGTGAAATACGAACTCACTGACAAACACTTAGTGGGCATAAAATCAAAGCATGAAGAAAGGCCCCTGTGTTGGGTTCAGGCCTTTGAAACTTCTCTGGCTTTGAAAAACTAACACTGGGGCAGGTTGGGTGGTTTGGGGGTGGAGTGTAAAAAAACACAGACTAAGTTTTGAGGCCCACCCATTGATAAACTCATGTGGGAAGCGTTACCCAAGTGACCTGGCCCCAAAGCCCTGCTCCCTGCAGCCACAGTTCACCTTTGCACAAAATTAAACACAGCCTCC
Source organism: Theropithecus gelada (assembly GCF_003255815.1). NCBI lineage: Eukaryota > Metazoa > Chordata > Mammalia > Primates > Cercopithecidae > Theropithecus > Theropithecus gelada. The sequence continues at coordinate 84,466,006 of NC_037668.1, forward strand.
TTCTCACAAAGTGCTTTTCAGAAAGCCCTTGGTGAGGCTAAGAAGAGAATGAGGGGAAGAGTGAGGAAGGAATCTTTGCATTTTTGCCTGATCAAAATCAGAGCACCAGGAAGGCACTTTCATGTCTCCTACATACCAAGTCCTTCATGTCCTTTTCCAGAGTTGTTCAATTTTCCACTCGAAACAATCTATAGTCATTATAAAATACATGAAGTCCAGGATCTGCGAGAATAATAATTAAACTAACATCTGCAGAAAGCCTACACGTCTACCCACAAAATAATACTGGTTGCACAAAAGTAGGCATCTGGTATAGCATAATTACTCAAATCGGGCAGCTATTAGAACTCTGTGACAAGGCCAGCTGCGGTGGCTCATTTCTGTAATCCTAGCCCTTTGGGAGGCTGAGGCAGTTGCATTGCTTGAGCTCATAAGTTCGAGACCAGCCTTGGCAACATGATGAAACTCCGTCTCTACCAAAAATACAAAACTTAGCTGAGTGTGGTGGTACCTGCCTGTAGTCCCAGCTACTCAGGAAGTAAGAGGATAACCTAAGCCCAGAAGGCGGAGGTTGCAGTAAGCCAAGATCATGCCACTGCACTCCAGCCTGAGTGACAGAGCCAGACCTTGTCTCAAAAAAAAAAAAAAAAAAAAAGAACTCTGTACATCTTACTTACAGTATAGAGTTATGAGTAGGCACTGTTCTACCCATCTTACAAATGGAAAAACTGAGGATCAGAAATGTTCATCAGTCCACCTAAAAGGCAGAGCTAGCAATGGTCCCAATTTGGACCAGCTATTCAAAATATAGACTGGAGACCCTGGACCTTGAAGGAGTTTAGAGTTGAGGAATTAATTAACTTAATATCCACAATAGCTATGAAATGTTGTGGGTTATTATTTTCATTTATACTCAACAGAAAACTGAGGCCAGAAGTTTCGTAACTGGTACAAGGTCCCCAAGTGAGTAAATTGGTCACTGGGTTTCGAACCCACATCTGTCTGTCTTTTGGCTCATATTTTCTTACTCTATGACCTGACCCTCCCTTTCTTTATAAACATATTCCCTGTTAAAATATCACTCACTGATTTTTTTAAATCACTTAAGGCCAGAATGGTCAACACAACTATTACTTAGAGGTTCAAAATACAAATATTTACATTGCTTGTAAGTGACAGGGCTTCTTTTTAAAGTAATTAATTGCTACTGGTCTTAGAAGTGTGCAGACTTTCTTTGGTTTACGATATTTGTCCAGATTTTTAGACTGGACACAATCCAGATGAGACAAAACTAAGTTTACTATGAAGGCATTTTTCTACCTTTGAAACAGGCTGCCATGAAAAACACTTGCTGTTGGCTGGTGTGAACACGCAATATTCTGGGTCTGGAGGTCTTCCTTGGCAACTGCTCATTCTTCAGTACTGGAAAGTTCAGGCCCTTTCTCCACAAAAAGAAGACTGTTGGAACCAAAAGCAACTACGTGGTAGAAATGAAGAAACCAGTGGCAGATCTAGTCCTAGTGCTCGGGTTTCCTGACCCCAAATCAAGGTCTTTAGTCCAACTCAACACACAAGTATGGCTCTTTCCTAAGTACTGGGTACTGTGTTAGGTGCTGGGGAAAACAAAGGTGAGTAAAATACTGCAGTCCTTTTGAGTTCCCTGCCTTCTGAAAGTCTCAGCTTCCATGACAAAGAGAAACCTGTTTTAGTTTAACCATGGGTGTTGAAAAGAACTTTGGATGTCCTTTCTTATTTGAAAGTGCTTACAGTGAAAACATTTTGTTTGTAAAAATAATTAACATCAGCCTCCTTAAAACCCCCAGCTCTGGCTGTTTTGGCCCTTTCAGTTGGATTTTTAAAGGGTTGCTACATTCATCTGCAAATAAAACAAACTGACCAGCAACTCATGGTTCATATCTTTAACTGAAAGAGCTCCAAACCTCTTTTTGTCATCATTATATATTTCACAAATGAGGTGCTTTATTTCTAGTGAAACACAACTACCAGAGCAAACAGGACTCATAATCCTTTTATCCCAGGTAAAGCTGAGTCACTTCCCAAGACCTCCTTCTTTTTGATCCCTCTTTAAATAAGGATGACAGTAAGTATCTATTTATTGGGCACCTACTATGTGCCAGGAGCTTTGGATACATCAATTAATTCTCAAAACAATTTTCTAAATTAATTATTAGGATATAGACAAAAGATCGAGGGTCAGAGAGATTGTAATTTGTTTCAGTATCCACTCTGAGGAGAAGAGGCATAAACAAGATATGTAATAGAACAGTCTGGCTCTAGAATTCATTCAGAGATGGGACCAGTTAGCCTTTATTGCTAAGTACACATGAACTATGTCTATGCACATATTAGCAACCTAGAAAGTCAGCTACGAAACTCTTGAAAGTGTATGTTGGCCTTGGACAAGGGCAGAAACCAAGGCTCCTCTTTAGATGTTAAGATAGAACCATACAGATCCAGCCACTCTCTCTCTGCCTCATAAGCTTCCCTTATGACCCAAAGGTGTTCATTTGCAACATGGCTGCCCAGAGTTAAGACACAGCAATAGTTCCATCCATGCAAAGTATTTCTGAGTTCTTACATAAACCATCACATTTGATCTTCCTAACAACTCCATGAAGTAATGTCTTTAACATCTGAATTAAAACAACTCCTATTTATCCTTCAAGACTTAAATATCTCACCCACAAAGGATTTACTTAGCCATGTAACCCACTCTAACAGCATTAATTGCTTCTTTATTTTTTCCAATTTAATCATGATCTTTGGAGTCAGGCAGACAAGATTTCATATTCCATTCCTATCAACTGACATGCTTGCGGTATGACCTTAACTCTGTGAACTTTATTTTTATCACTGTACAATAAGACTTGGCACATTAATTCCCAATGTAAAGAGTTGATTAGGAGGACTAAGATGTAGTTTATAAAATATGTTAGTTCTTGCTCTTATATGTGACAGGGAGTCACCAAAAGCTTTTACATGCGGGTAAAATGTGACCAGATTTCTGTCTGAAACTCATGCAAGTAGCCATGAGTCCACCAGCCACTTCCCATACGCAATCTAATCTCCAGGGAAAAGCATGCTCATGAAGTCCTATAATTCCAGGGACTTCTTGGGATTGGGTAGACAAATGGGGCTTCAACAGTGGTTAGCAAGAGCCAGCACCCTGACATAGGGAAGAAATATCACAGTGGGAACCCTGCCATATATTCTCAAAAGATCACATGAGGCTGTATGGGAGGCAAGTCTATAATAAGGTTGAGAAAAATACATTTATTTTTATTTTTCCAGCAGTTAAACCTTCATTCTTCAGCATGTGCACTCCCACCCAAGCCATGCTACCCAGATGTACACAAAACACCCCGTCCACGTGGCAGAATAAACAACCTGTGGATTGGCAGGACATCGGACACCAGGGATAGCCAAAGTCCGAGATAGTCAAAAGGCAAGACTGGAGCCAGACGCAGTGCCAAAAGCGAAGAGGTGAGCATTTTGGGAGGCCTTGCAAGAACAAAATCACCCTGGTGAGCAATCCACGGGCACTCCAGGTACACCACCGAGCTACATGGCCCATGATCTAGGTCAAAGGTCACAAGCTGGCAGCCCACGGACAAATCTGGCCTGTAGAGATGTTCCGTTTGTTCCCACCCAGGGTTTAAAATGTTTTAAATTAGTTGTTAACATTTAATAACAGGCAGATAACATCCAGATTCCCAGCTTCTTAAACCAGCTCTAAAGTGTGTGGTAATGCAGGCAGTAGTAACAGCGGCTGCCTTCCTGCATGCAACATATACATATCCTCCAGGAGCCACCCACTCCTCACTGTCTCCCTGACACGCAGGCTGCCTGTGGGTTGCCATTCTCATTGAGCTTGCGCTGTCAATTTTCTTATACCTGGTCTACTTTAGTCATTCATGTTTAATTGCCTGGCTTTGTAAACATTTGACTTTATCCTTGCTGTAGAGAGTAAGAGTCCTTGGTTAATGACTCTTGGATAAACCTATGAAAACAGAAATAACTCTTGATTCCGTACCATCTCCCATAGTAAGTAATGGCCACATTAGACATGTGTATATATGTGTGTATGGTTATACGTGTGTATGGATTTATGTGTATGTCTTAATCTTAACCAAGACTGAGCCTCCTATCTATGTTTTCAATTATAAACCCAAAGACCATGTCAAGTCAGGGCAAGGCAGTTCATTTTTGCATTTTAGTTATGGGGAAACCGAGGCTTAGAAGCTAAGTAACTTGCCGAAGGTCATACAGTAAAATGAACAGGCATTTGAAACAAAGTCTTGCTGAACTAGAAAGCCCTTAGCAAGTTGACTCCATGAGGCTGGTGGTTAGGTCAAAATGAACACCTACCTTACTGGTCAGGTAAACAGCTTATCTTAATAAATTGCATGGTTACCCTTCAGAAGATACAGTGGACCCAACTTATAGCTCTCTATGTGATACTAAATGGGACTATCAGAGAGTTGTGTTTTTAAAAGCAATAGCTATCTAAAATCAAAACAAAAACAATCTTCTGATAGAAGCCCACTAATTCTAAAGAATAAAAAATAAAAGCAAGGTGAGAAGGGTGTTAAAAATTAAAGCCCATCCGATATTTGTTGGCATCATAAATCTTACTAAAATGGAGCTAGGCACATATCAGTAATATCCTGATGAAAGTTTACAACTGTAAGAGATCTTAATGTCATTTATTTTCATTTAATAGCTGGGAAGGTTGAGGGCTCCCACTGTCTAACATTGTAATTATTCCTGTCCCATAGATCTCCTGCACTAGCTAAGATCCTCAGAAAAGGGTTTATGTTATTCATCTCTGTGTCCCTGAAACAAGGAAAGATTCCTGGCATATAGTGAGAGTTCAACAAATGTGTATTGAATAAATGTATAGGAAACAAACCAAAATCTGGAAGACCTGGCTCCCTACCAAATACACTCTAGGACTTGTGGATCGTTTTCTCCCTACTTTCTAAATTTTAACCTAATGTCTCCCACATCCCAAATCCTGTTTTTTAATGCAATCCCCCAAAACAGCACAACATCCCATACCCTAATAAAGAGTAGACAATTCCATGAGGAATTATTTACAGGGAACCTAACCAGCTTCAAGTCTCAGATGGGTGGTTAGGCCGGATGGCTAAGAATAAGACACTTACCTTCAGTTTCCAGCCTTTTCCACATAATGATAATATTAGAAAATACTCTACAGGACACTCCTAGGCAAGCTGAGCAGACTGCTGCTCAGTGATTCAGCTGCCATGCCCTACCCGGCCCAGCTGCCCAAGGGCGAAGGGATCCATTCCAGCACACCCCTACCCCATTTGCTGGGATCCTCTTGGGAATTTCTGCCCTAAAGAAAGCTCCAAGTAAGGAAGAGCAAAGATCTCAAGAAAGCAACTCAGCCCTGGGTTTGAAAACCAGTTTTGCCACTGACGCTCTATGTGATCTTCAGCAAATTGCCTCATTTCTCTGAGCCTCAACTATAAAAAGAGGATGCCAATATCCACTTTGAAAAGCTGTGAGGATGAAATATCAGAAGGCAGGTAAATTTAACAAAGATTAGTTCTCTTCCTTCCCGGTCCTGAAAATCTACTATCAAGCTGTTTACATGATGCCAATCAACTGGCTTGACTGGTTTCCCCACTAAGGTGGTTGGGGTAACCTGGACAGGGCTATGTCAGCTCAGACGAGGACTGTCACTTGCACTGAGCAAGACTGGAGCCGTTCCAGGGTGCTGTGGATAGGACAACCCTCACCCTGGGAGCACACTCCCCATTCCCGGTCCTGTCAATGTTCCTTTTGTAAAACACAGAAACTTTCTTCAAATCTGACAGCTGCCACCTGCACAAATAATTCAGGGATGTAATTTTGTAACTGAATACAAACCTTGAAAGCTGAAAAGTTTGAAGTCCAAACTAATCCCTTTGACCTTCTGCCTAAACACTCACTAATCACTTTTTAATTTGTAGTTGATTTCCTCTCTATGTGCTGTCCTTACAGGCTACATTTTCATTTTAGAAGTATCCAGGGAGTAAATGGCATTACAAAATACCCAACTGAAGTACAACTCAGACTTCTTTTCCCAGAGATCTAAGGCTTCTCCACGGCCCACTGAGTTTTCCAAATGGCAATGGGTGGCAGGAAAATGAGGGAGAAAATTCCTCCTTTGAAGGGGGAAACTCCTCACTGGGAGAATTATGAGCTACAGAAGTTAATAAGATGTGGTCTCTGCCCCCCTAAAGATGCATGCTCTGGGAACAACCACCCACCAGCAATGCGACAAGAACTTCCACAGGGGCATTACTAAAGTGAGAGCACTGAGGACGCCCTCAGCACATGACCAGCTGGCATGCAATACCTATTTACTGACTAATCCAGTAAATGAATTTGAAATACTCCTTGTTGTCATTTGAATGCCATGTCATTTGCATGCCAATTGGTATAGCCAATTTAAGGCTATACCAAAAAAAAAAAAAAAAAAAAAAAAATCCAGAACTGAGAAGGTTTTCTTTCCAAGAAGCTGATAAAACTGCTGCTTTGTTCAGCTCTTCCAACCTTTAATGCTAAGGAAAAAAAATAGAAAAGTACTTTGAGGGAGCCCGTCTAGTTCCTTAAATAATAGATGCTGAAAAGATGCTTGCTAAAAAGGAAGCGAACTGGCAGTGAAAGATGTTAATGTTGTTAAATCCAGAAGAATTTTCTTACTTGGGGAAAAAAGGTGTCTATTTTAATCATCACTAGGATTGTTGTAAAATGAAACAAATTGAAATCCACTGGAGTCATCCTGCTCTGCGTGGCCGTTCTTTTTGCCTACTGGGTAATGGAAGCCTCAAGTGGTCCAAGCTGGATCAGGGAAAGTAAGTCAACACTAGTTATTGGTTCAATGAAGACATGTCTGATATCAGTAAGACTGCACAAGCAAGTCTGGGATTAAGTAATAACTTAATGTTATTACCACCATCAGTCTTAGCTCTGCCACCAACTACCAGTGTGATCACAGGATCACACTTCCTCGTCTGCTCCCTGGGGTTCATTTTCTTCATGTGCAAAATGAAAGGGGTGGTTTTCCCAGGTGTCTTGTGGACCTTTCTAATTTTAAGAATTTTCATCTTTATCTAAGGAGTGCAGAGTATTTTGTAAGCAAGAAGGTTTCATTTCCATGGCATCTTTACATGATGAAGGGCCTTCACCACCTACCTTTACCCCAGCTGGGGTAACTGAGGAGCACACAACTTTCTTTTACGTTTGTGAAGGCAGACTGGCTGAGCAGAGACCTCTGGACTTCAAAGATGCTCATTTATAAAGAACAGCTCCAGAAAACACCCCAAAATCTGCAGACCTTCAGATAAAAATTGAACGAATGTTTGGCAGCTCTTGGCTCTGTCGAAGTAGTAGGCATCAGCAAAAATGGGTGGTGGCTTAGAGAGAGGTGGGGATTAACATTAGCTACCGCTAGACACTTTCCTGGTCACTTTATTGCTGCACCTCCCTTATCCTGCCCAATGATCCTTTCCGGGGAAGGAGTATGAGCTTGATTTTACAAAGACTGGAAATGAAGAACAGTGATAAAGCCACAGAGAAGTAGTCCAGAAAAGGACGCTGGGTCTGGCTGACTTTCCATGGAACTGTGAAGCCACCAGATATTCTATCTTTAGGTGCTTTTCACTGGCGCTAAGGAGGGGAGCCACTCACAAACTGGGCAGCTGCTTCCTGTAAACAGAAATCCAGGTACTCTGGGACCATCCTCAGTTGCTCCTGCAGCGCTGCCCCTTCCCCCACCAGAATGGGAATAACAAAATGTAAGGCATTCGGATACACTGGGAGAACTGGCTACAGTAAACAACTCCTAGGTGGTTTGCTATAGGAACCCTATTGTTCCAGAGGGAGGCTCTTTTGCCAGAACGCTCCAGGAAGCCACTGCTGGGTAATGCATTTTTCAGCTGTTGAGAGAAAAGGGTAGTTCCTGGGATGTTTCTTCAATGGTTCTGGAAGCCAGGCCCTTAATCCTTGCAAAGCAGCAAGGAGCCAGCTTCTCTCAGAGGGACAGAATGTCTAGAGTCCCTCTTCCAAATCAAAACATCAAAACTCCCCAGCTTCCCCTTTACAACCTCTCAAAATGTGTGAATCAGGCAGAGGGGAGGAAGAGGGTTGCGAAGCCCAAGGGGGGTTCAGGCCTTCTCTATGCCCCTCCTTCCCTCATAACCCTGCCCACCTGACCCCTCTATTGCAGTAAATTACAAAGCCCCCACTGTTCTCTCTGCCCATCCTCCTCCTCCCACCCACCCCCACACATACACTTTTTTAAACGGCGAAATGCCAAATAACATTATTCCCCTTCACCATGGTATTGCCATGAGAGCTGCCTGGTATGTTTGCCTGAGAAATGGAAGGTTTTCATGGAAATATCAGCTTCCACGACAGTTCCCCATTTGTAGAAGTGGCCTTGAAAAGAAGTGGAAGAATCCCCAACTGGAATCTAATTGAAAGGACAAGAGGGGAGAGCAAGGCCCCCGGAATTGTTCAAAGGCCTGAGGAATACTTGACTGTGGCTTTGGGAACCCATAGGCCTTTGCGTGCTCTGGCAAAGCCCTGCTCTTCACCCTCCCTCCCTGTCCTACTGCACAATGTTGCACTCTGTCGTGGGTAGCCTCACCTCAAAATGGAAACTCTATAATATTAATGTGAGGGGGAGGAAAGCATTTACAGTATATATATATATTATCCACAGATATACACAGGTATCCCTGTGCACAACGTGAACTGCAGAAAACCATTTCACAGCCCATATCAACCGAACACCAGAGAAATCAAAAATGGCTTTCCGGGTTTGGTGGTGGTGTGCAATTAGCAGACCTAGATACAAGTCCCTCCCTTCCACCTCTGCCAAGTCGTGGCGGTGTGACACTTGATTAGTGAATTCTCAGGACCTTAGTTTGCTTGTCTTCAAGACAGGTCCTGCAGTCTAGAAGGGCTGACATGAGGATGGCAGAAGAGATGGCGTGGTAAGCAGCCTGCCTCGGAACAGGTGCACAGGCATGTTTCCTCCTCCCCTTCCCACTCAAGGCACGAAGGGGAAGGAGAAGATGCCTGGGAATGGGACAGGATCCGTGAGAAACAATCTCTCCTATCATACCCCAAGTACTGCTGAGAGCAAATGGCATATGTGAGCTCCTACTTGTCCATCAAGATGACAGAATGGGTCTTGGGGAATTAATTATTCAACAAACTTGCCCTTCACAAATCCTATCCAAAGAAATGGTTTGATGCCTTTCAGTGCACTGACTATACAAAATACTGAAAGACCAGTGCACTTCAAAAGCCTCACAAAACCCAGGCCGGGGTTTGGCAGGAGTTCCTCAGCCACTGGGTTTTTCTGTGTGTGGTTTATAATAACATGCAAACCCGATGCCAAGTCCTAATCTATTAAGGGACTGCCAATTAGCAGAAGGCTTAGAGCTGCAGGTTTGAGAACTGGGGAGCAGGTCTAATTAGGCTTGCAAATCATTTCTCTCCATAGCCCCTCGCATCTGACACAAGGTATTACTGGCTGACTGTTCCGGATATGTTCTTTCTATATTCCTATGCACACCGGTTTTTGTTTGTTTGTTTTAAGGTCCCAGACCTGAAGGTTAAGGCATATTTTCATGTCTGCCTCCTGAATGTAAAATTGGGGATCGAACAAGTTTATCCTCTGGACAGTGATTTTCAGATTTAGCCATTCACCATCAGAGGCACTTATGAAAAAAAAAAAAAAAGAAAGAAAGAAAGATAGACAGATAGATTGATTCCAGGCCCTGCCCAGACCTACTTGACCAGAATTTCAGGGGAAGGGCATGAGAATTCTGATTTTTAATAAGACCTCCAAGTGACTTTATCCCAAGGTGATTTGGGAATCACTACTCTAACACTTAAAAGTTTCATTTTTAAATAAAAGGGCTTTAAAAAAATTGATATATAATTTACATAACATGCAATTTATATATGCATATACCAAGTCAACACAATTTTAAACCACGCTGAATATACAATGTTTACTGAGCACCTTATCGTGTTCCAGGAGTGGGAAATACTGAGATGAGTGAAACAGGGTTTCTGCCCTCAGAGAGCTCCTGGTTCTCATAGAAAAATTGATCTTTCCTCTACAGGGACCCTGTGAGGACTCAAACCTGCAGTTCTCCTCTCCCTTTCTCATCAGCCTAGTTGGGAACTTAGCTTTCCAATATCTTTCCCGGGACAACTTTAAGAAAGAAACAGGATGATTTCAGATGCTAAATCTCAGCAGCCTATCTTAGAAAAGGAGAAAAGCCTGAGAAACATACGGCTTCAAGATACAGGAGAAAACATGTGCCTCAGGACTGCCTAAAGACAAAAACTGGAAGAGGGGAGTAAAATGCAGAGGCCCTCTGTGCAGCAGAAAAAGTCCTGGGCTGGGGGTGTCAGGAGCTCGAGGTTGGATTCTTCTGTGAAAGAAGAAAGTCCCTTTTCGTCGCTGAGCCTCTATTAAAGAAAAGAGGCTGGACTCGCTGGTCATGTCCCAAAGCAAATTCAACATGGACCTTTCACCCTAGGGCCTTCATCAGAGTTTACTGTTACGTTTTACCAGGGAGATGTGCAACCCAGAAGAACTTGGGTTCTTCAGAGCATTCTCTAAGAAATGCTGGTCTAAATAACCTCTAATCAGCCCTAAAAATACGATTCGTGTGTGGCTTTCAAACAAGACTGATTTCCAAGCTGCAGGGCCAGGGTTTAATATCTATCCTCTCCACAGTCCTGGATATCCCAGCAGGGACTCAAAATATGACTATGTGTGGGGAAGGGAGTGGCATGGCAAGGCTGTGTTTTAGAAAGCACACCCTGCTGGCCAGCCATGTGAAAGATAAACTGGGGTATGGAAGTGCTTTAGTTAGCTGGCTCTTGCTAACCCAGGTGTGACCAACCACCTTCCCAAGGAAAAGCCTTCTGCACTTTGAGACACATCCCATCCTTCCTGAGTAAGATGCATTAAGGCCTCTCACAGCCATGACAGCACACCAGGTCCTGGACAGCACAGCTCAAATAAACACTGCCTGCTCTCCAAGAGCATCTGGGACTGGTTGCCTCTTTCCTTTAAACACCTTTCTGAAACTCATTGCTGGAGTTTCCCTACATAGACTCCCTCAGGTTATCTTAACACATATATTCAGAACCACACCTAAGACTAAATTCGAACTAAATAGCAAGAGGAGGGCAATCTATCCGCCGGCAACTGACATACAATGGCAAACAGTAGCACATATACAGCTGTGTATGTGGATTTTGGCGTCAGATACACTTGGGTCCTAATTTTAACCTAAAACAAGTCGATTAACCTCTCACAGTGATGTGGGAGGAATGAAATAGAGTGTGCAAAGAAGGTTCATACAATGCCTGGCACACAGAAAATGCCAGTAAATGTTACTCTTATGAATATGGAATGGTGTGCCTTCCGTAAGAAGGAAAGAGACAAGCGCTGTCTTGGCCCATAAAGAGATCCATTATTTATTTTACATATTGACCATGTATTATGAAAGTCGCCAAGCCTTTGGCTTTCTCCCCCCACTTTGGCTTTTTTTTTGAGACTCGAGTGGGTGATTGAGAATATGGATAGCAGAAAAAGCACAGGCTTTGGGGCCAAATAGATTTGTGTTTAAAGCTTAGAGCTTAGATCTACCTCTTTTTAGTCCTGTGACATTAAGCAGGCTGCTAACCTCTCTAGGGCATCTGTAAAACGGGCCAGAACCAATCTTGACGGGTTACTGTGAAGTTTAGAAATACAGCGCCATATGTAAAGTGTACTCAACCCAAGCAAAGTATTGTTATTATTCATGGTCTTCTCTACAAAATACATCAGAATAAAGAAAGATGACTAGGGTAGCTCTTTGTCTCTGTGTAAGAGTATTTCCCTCCCTTTAAAGCAGGCAAGGGCAACAGGCTATGTAGAGTTTTAAGGATACCAATGTCTTTTCAATGTTCCATTATTTCCAGCTAAAGGAAAATACTGGGGATTTTCTTAGCACTCCACACTGGTTTAAATAAAATGTGTCCTGGAACTTCCCAAGTTCACTTCACACTCATAGTCAATCCCTATCTCTGTTCCACAGTATTTTTCACTCTCCCTTCATTCATTTTTTTCCCAGTAAATATTTATGAAGCACCTACAATGAACAGAGCACAGACTTAGGAGCAATGGGGTATATGTGGTGATCACAGTCCAAATGCTATTTTGTATTCCTGTGAGGAAATTAAGAAAAGGAGTTGTAATTTGCCAAATGATACTTAGTGAAAAGGGACAGAGGTGACCATGCCCTGCACAATTCCAAGGAACACCACTCACAGGCTTCAATCTCAGGGCTGAAACCAATGCTGTTGCCATTTCCACTCCTCCATCATGGAAGCAGCTGAACTGGCCCCATCCAATCCCTCCTGATTAGCAACTTCCCGGGGGGCTTTTATCTGTCCTGTGCACATGGACACCATAAGGACCATGGGCTGGCTGGTTACATTAGCTCGTTATTGTTATACTGGTTCTGGCCTTCCCTAGTGTCTATTAGGGTGTGTGTGCAATTTGCCATAATCACTTATGCAGGAGAAGGAAGGCCAAACACTAAAAAACCCAAAAAACAAACAAACAAAAAAAACTACCAAAAACAAACAACGACAACAAAAAACACCCAAAAACCCAAGATGAAGAAACAAGAGAAAAATCAATGATAAGTATCCAATACTAGCTACTTTTACTATGGAATGTGGTCCAATTACCAGGGATTTATTGGCATGCCAGTTAGCCTCTAGGTCACTGTGTCCCTGAATGAAACAATTTGTGAAACATGCTTAACAAGGGCCATCATGCTTGGCTAATTTTTTAATTTTTTGTAGAAACAAGGTCTCGCTATGTTGCCAAGGCTGATCTTAAACTCCTAAGCTCAAGCAAACCTCCTGCCTCAGTCTCCCAAATCACTGGGGATTACAGGTGTGAGCCACATACTTCAAATTCAATAAAAAGTTTTAGGTAAGTCTAGTGGGTTTGCCTAACCTGCTTTTTAAATAACATGATGATGTAGGCTTCAACTGGCCAAACTTACTTAAATTTAGCAGTTAATAACCATCAAACAGTCTCACACTAATCAAATTCAGATCAAGGAAGACATTTTTTTCCCCTTGGTTCACAGTATTTTCTATTCATGAGTAGGAAACAGGATGTGATGAAAATGCACCATTTTAGAGTTAGGCCTAAATTCAAATCAAACTACTTGGCTTGGGCTTCAATTTCCTCACATATAATTTGAGGGGCAGAGAGAAGAGTTAAGTTTAAAGGTAAATTGTGCCCTCTCCCACCAAATTCATGTTGAAATGGTAACCCCCAGCACCTCAGAGTACAAACTTATTTGGAGATAGGGTCTTTATAGAGGTAATCAAGTTAAAATGAGGCCATTAGGGCAGGCTAACCCCATATGACTGGTGTCCCTATAAAATGAGGGAATTTGGCCACAGAGATACATATAGAGGTGAGATTACACAAAGATACAGGAATACTTAATTCTGAATGATGTTAAAGGGTCCTTGATCAAGTAATGATAAAACAATTTTAATTATGAACACTATTAGCAACATAGAAGATCATACGTATATACACCTAAATAACTGAAAGAAAATCAACATGAGTAAAAAGAAATATGCCAAGATGGCAATAGTATTTGTGGTAGATTATGGGTGATGTTCCCTGTCTTTTCCAAATCCTAGGTGGTATAGTTTAAAGCATCAATAATGATAAATGAATTTACCTTTAGAAAAAAAGCAACATTTTTATGCTAGTGTCAAAAATGACTTGGGTTTTTGAGACTCTGTCTCAAAAGAAAAAAAAAAAGTTTCACTTCAGGGAAGGCCGAATTTAAAAACTGGTCTGGGTGGTTCAGGGAGCGTCAGTATAGGTGAATGTAGTGTAAAGTATTTATCAAGAAGGACTGTCCCTGGGCAGGCAGGTGCAGTGGCTCACGCTTATAATCCCAGCACTTTGGGAGGCTGAGGTGGATAGATTGCTTGAGGTCAAGAGTTTGATGCCAGATGGGCCAACATAGTGAGAGAAGAAAGAAAAAGAGTGGAGGGGAGGGGAGGGGAGAGAAGGGGAGGGTAGAATAGGGGAGGGGACAGGAGGGAAGGGGAGGGGGGGGGAGGGGAGCGAAGAGAGAAAGAAAGAAAGAAAGAAAGGGGGAGAGAGAGAGAGAGAGGAAGGAAGGAAGGAAAGGAGGGAGGGAGGGGAAGAGAAGAAAGAGGCTGGGCGCAGTGGCTCATACCTGTAATCCCAACACTTTGGGAGGCTGAGGCGGGCGGATCACGTGGTCAAGAGATCAAGACCATCCTGGCCAACATGGTGAAACTCCGTCTCTACTAAAAATACAAAAATTAGCTGGGCGTGGTGGTAGGCACCTGTAATCCCAGGTACTCGGGAGGCTGAGGCAGGAGAATCGCTTGAACCCGGGGAGGCGGAGGCTGCAGTGAGCCAAGGTCACGCCACTGCACTCCAGCCTGGTGAAAAAGCGAGACTTCTTCTCAAAAGAAAAAGGAAAGGAAAAGAAAGGAAAGGAAAGGAAAAGAAAGGAAAGGAAAGGAAAAGAAAGCAAGAGAAAGAAAGTTTGTCTCCTTTATTTCAATCCTCCAGATTTGATCAACTAGATTTTGAGTTCTTTGAGCTGAATCGGAATTGGTAGAATCGTATCTTTTAACTTCATAGCTATATCAACCTGGCGTATAGTAGCCAACTGATACATGTATAATTAAGTGGGTAAATGAATGCACTAATGAAAGCAGTTGCTTTGGGTCTTGTAAGAAAACCACTGGCTTTCAGGTCAGACATCTTTACTAGAATGGTAATGTGTATGTACCTCCACGGATCATTTCCCTTTTCTGCTCAAAGACATATAACGTTGTCAAGTCCACATTTTATAGACATGCTGGTGAAGCTGACAGAGGAAAGATAGCTTCTGAAACTAACTTTCGAGGGTTTTGAAATCTAAACCCTCACTGTATGGAGAAACTTTATACTTCCTCCATCGATCTCATAGTCCTTCTTCTCTGCAAGTCCCCGGGGCGCTTTTCCAACCCCATATTGCTCTGTGCTGCAGCCAAAGCCCAGTTTCCTGCCTCAAAAGGCCCTTTGTTTGGGCTCTCTTTCCAAATCAGCGTATCCTGAGCTTGAACCCCCTTGCTTTTGAGAACTCTGATGCCTTGGCAGCAGCAGGCTTTGCCAGCAGGTTTGTGGTCCTTAACAGCTTTCAGAAACCTCAATGTGAGGGCATGTCTATAGCTAAGAAACTCTTTTCACGGGAGGGAGGAGAGGGAGTATTATTTTAAGAGTTGCAAAAACAACTTCAAATTGACTCTTTGGTCTTTCATTGCTACCAGAAGACTGAGAACTTCTTGTTCTCTGGTATTTAATTAAGATGATAGTTTTAATCAACTTGAAATGATATTGGTTAATAAGCTCTGCTCAATCTCTCAGGTAGGTTTCGTTTCCCAACACTGGAATGCATTAAAGACAAATTTCCAGCATCTTCCTTCCCAATGGGAAAACACATTCTTTAGTAAACACAAATGGAAAGGTAGCTCCATCTGTGCAGCTGCCATAGGATTCTCTGGCAGGACTCCAAGGTAACTTTTCAAAGATCGGATAAACTATGTCTAATCCATACTTTGTGCTTACACATTCTATACATCCAGGTATTACTCTCTTATGCATTTATTTGTTCCAAAGCTTGCCAATTATTTATGACAGATAGCAGTTTCTAAACACTTAAGGGTCAGGGTACATTAGTGTCAAAAAGCCCACCGTCTCTGAGGTATTTTTTTTCCCTCTGGACACCTGTAAAGTAGAAATTATTGTCTCCATTTTATAGGTGAGGAAATTGAAGTTTACTATAACACGTGACCCAGGTTATATGCTACCAAGTGATCGGGCCAGGATCGGAACCCAGAACTGTCTGACCCTAAGACATATCCTCTTTCCACTGTGTTCCACTGTCTCCTAAACTTCAAAACTTTGATTCTGGGTTAAAATTGTGGTAGCTCGTGATGGTGAATCTCTTCACCTTTCCTCCTATTTGCACCTTGTGACACGGTTAATTCAACACAGTCAAGACCTCCAACTATCAGGCACTGTCCTAGAGTCTTATATACTTGATGCCCTCTGCAGTTCTGAAAAACCATTTAATTCAACTGCCTCATTATTTAGGGAAGAAAATTTAAACCAACAGAGTGCAACTGACTTGTTTCACTAACTAGTGTCAGAGCTGGAATGGCTTGAGATTAGGAGGTGAAATTACCTCAGGCTGGAGTAGTGAGGGGCAGGATGAGCAGAACCCAGGTTAAAGAATGGATACTCTTCGTATAGGCAGAGAAGGAGAGGGTGCGTTAGCAGAGGAAAGAACAGGAACAAAGGCCGGAATACAGATTTCTGTGTGTTGTTTCCAGGAAGCAAGGAGACTAATATGGATAAAGGTGGATGTCAATGAGAATACATGTGCATTCAAAATGAGGATGGCAGAACCAAAACCTGTTAACAGTAGATGCTCCGGGGAGTGGAATTTGGAGGAACAGTAATTACGCAAGGGGCTATTTCCTTTTAACGTAATCATATGGTCTTGAACTCCTGAGCTCAAGTGATCCTCCCACCTCGGCCTCCCAAAATGCTGGGATTACAGGTGTGAGCCACCACACCCAGTCTTGAATTTTTTTTTTTTTTTTTCACACTAAGAATATATTACTGTGCTTTGGAATTTTATGTCAAGGTACAAATGACTTTGTAGATTATTGACACATGGGGCTAGTATCTGACTTGCAAAATAACCAAATCCATTGTGTAAAGGAATGCTTAAAACTACAGTATTTACTGGATTTGAACTTGAACCTGCACAAGATAAGAGTTTTCTATATTTTACCCATTTTCCAAGACACTTAATTTGTCTGAGCCTAGTTTTCCCATCTGGAAAACGGGGATGAGGAAGGGAGAACTTTTGATGCTTAGCCCCTCCATCTCCTGTATTCTAAGATTATTCTAAAGGATGGTCAGTGGTACTGGGCAGAGCTGAGGCAAAGAAACCATTCTGCTAAAGGGAATTCTTCAGTTCAGTCCCTTCCTTGACAATGGTGCCTAAAAGCATTCTACTAATTTGTCTGTCCAAACAACTGTGATGTTACCACTTTCAGAAGGTTTCCCCCAGAGCCCCTCAAACATAGGGTTAATAATCCCTTCAACTCGGCTACCTCTATATAGAGTATACATTGTATTTCTAGAATTGCACCTGCCCAACATCTACTCCAGAAGATTGAAGGACTGAAACCTCTCCCCATTCATCATTAGACCTCAACACCCAGCACAGTACCTGGTGCATTAAAGGTGCTCAATGCATATTTGTTGAAATGACTCCTCACCATCATTTATTCAGGTGCTTTTAATTATAAAATTGATAGATATTATTATTAACGCTACTAATTACCAAAACGGTAGCAAACATAGCTGATGTTGGGTTAAAATTGTGGGAAGGATGATTTTATGTCAACATAACCTTTTGAACAATTAGAACTGCCTCCATGGAATAAACTCACCATCACTGAAAGTATGTGCCAGTAGTGTCTGGTGAAGGCTTGCTTTCTATTTCAAAGATGGCACCTTCTAGCTGTGTTCTCACGTGATGGAAGGGCAGAAGGACTAAAAAGCTCCCTCAGGCCTGTTTTATAAGGGCACTAATCCCATTCATGAGCGCTCTGCCCTCATGACCTAATTACCTCTTAAAGCCCCCACTTTCCATCACCTTGGTGATTAGGTTTCAGGATATGAATTTTGGAGGAACACAGACATTCAGACCACAGCAGTTAGTAACAAAGTTAAGATGTAAACTCAGATTTCTTGTCTCCCAGCTTGCCTATGTTTTCCCTTCATGGGGGTTTCCTCTACTCATTCAGAGTCCTCCGGGTTTTTTTTGTTGTTGTTTTTTGTTTTGTTTTGTTTTGTTTGAGACAGAGTCTTGCTCTGTTGCCCAGGCTGGAGTTTAGTGGCGCGATCTCGGCTCACTGCAACCTCTGCCTCCGGGGTTCACGCCATTCTCCCGCCTCAGCCTCCTGAGTAGCTGGGATTAAGGCGCCTGCCACCATGCCCGGCTAATTTTTTCTTTTTGTATTTTTGGTAGAGACCAGGTTTCACCATGTTAGCCAGGATGGTCTCGATCTCCTGACCTCATGATCCAACCGCCTCGGCTCCCAAAGTGTTGGGATTACAGGCGTGAGCCACTGCGCCCGGCCCAGAGCCCTCTTTAAGGCACGAGAGGAAGATGAAAAAAGTAATGCCTTCTAAATACAGCCCTAGTTTTTAGGGTAGGTTAGAATTTTTTTTTTTTTTAAATAGACGCTATCAGAGTTAGCACAAATTTTGTTTGTTAACCAAGTTCAAAATACTACATGAATGCAAAATTGAATGTAAATACCTAGTTGTTCTTAAGTTAGTACATATTCCCAATTCTCTCAGGTTAGTTAATACTCTATTATTGACTGTTGCAAACTCTAGCAAGTAAAGGGTTTTTCCATTTCATCATACTGACTTACAGGAAGCAGGCCTTAAGCACCCAGAGTTTAGCTTTATAATTATACTTAATAATAATTCAGCTATTTATAGAAAAGATAAACTGTACCAGTGGCTACCTCAGGATTGTGGTATTATAGGCAACAAAATTTTTATTTTATTTTTTACTTCTTGTTTATATTTTCTAAAATATCTTTATATACTTTTTCTCAATAAAAATTTTTCAGCATCTATTATGTACAAGGAGTTCAAAATCTATTTAGAAAAGGTTTCGGAGGGGAGGCAGGCAGGATTCGAAGTGACTATCAAGAGGTAAGTAGCTTCTTTCTTGGCCGAGCACAGTGGCTCATGCCTGTAATCCCAGCACTCTGGGAGGCTGAGGTGGGCGGATCACCTGAGGTCAGGAGTTCAAGACCAGCCTGGGCAACACGATGAAACCCTGCCCCTACTAAAAATACAAAAATTAGCCGGGCGTGGTGACACGCCTGTAATCCCAGCTACTCGGGAGGCTGAGGCAGGAGAATCACTTGAACCTGGGAGGCGGAGGTTGTAGTGAGCCAAGATTACACCATTGTACTCCAGCTTAGGCGACAGAGCAAGACTCCGTCTCAAAAAAAAAAAGTTATTAAGTAGCACATACCAAGCAAAAAGAAAGAATGGCATGGTAGAAAAGGATGTGGAATAGCCCCAGAGTGCAGATGTCCAGGAGAAGAGTGTGAAGGGGTCGGGGGAGAGTGGGGTAGAGGGGATGAGAAGCAAGAAATCGAAAGGTTTGGTTGGGGTTAGATTCTGAAGGGTCTTAAATATGCTGAGAAATGGATTCTGTAGTCAACAAGGGGTCAGAAAGTCCTGTTCTGAAGAGACAGGCCTATGTGATCGGGATTGTAGTTGTAACAAATGACCCTGTAGACTCACTGCATAAAGAATACATGAGAGAGGAGAGACTATCGCCCTAGAAATAAATCTGTAAAGACATTTTTTTCAGATCTGGGTAAATGATGGCATGTGCCTAAAATGGAGTCAAAATGGGAAGAATGGAGAAGAGAGAGCAAAATCAGAAACAAAAAAAAATATATTCATTGTACAAACATGAGTTTGCAGTTGCAAAATATTTTTCTATACCTGTGGGATACATACCGTTTGGTCTCAGCAGCTCTGTGAGGTAGGCAGGGAACAAATCATCATCCTCATTTTATCATTCGTAAGGTAGGAAACATTTGCCCAAGGTCACTCAACTAATACAGCAAAGCTGAGACTGAAGGCAAGATCGGCATCAAGCTATCTCTTAGACTATATTTTTAAAATTTCATTTAATTATCAGCTCACGACACCTGGCCATGTTTTTTCCATCTGTGTGTCCATCTTCTCACCTTGTCACCTGCTTCCTTAGGGCAGGTTCCACCTCTTATATTTCTTAGACTTTCCCTCAGCACTGTGTATTTATCTCCACAAATACTGGGAGAGAAATAAGATAGGCAGTGGACTCACAGGCATGTGCTTATCAGTCATTTTCTGGTAATAGAGAAAATGATCAACAGCCCAGGATATACTTTCCCATTGGTCTTATGGGTGTTTCCCATTCATCCTGGGTCCACAGTGGAGGAAGAGCCCTTGCTATGATTCCTATGGTTTGAGGGGCCTCTTGCCAGCTGCTTTCCTGCTCTGCATTCTAAGTGTGAAGGATCTGTACAAAATGGATCTACTCTAAGTCCTATTTAACTTTTCCATGGGTCTGTGTTTGTCAAAGCTTCATGCCAACTCTGTCAGAAAAAGAAATGCCACAAAACTTCTTTTAGGAAAGGGAGAAAAGACCTACTTTATATACTTGCTTTCATGCTAATCACACCACCATTCAAATCCCAACTGAATAGGGCCCCACAATAGCCTGGGAAATACACGGAGCGTTTTCCAAAGTGCAAGCTCCTTCACTCAAAATGTTTCATTTCCCTGGCTTTTTAACTCCTTTGGAGAAGACTGATAAGAAGAAGAATTAGCAATACAATCTGATATTGCTCTCTCTCTGCAGACAAGATATTCCATTTCTGTAGAAAATTGGCCAAGTATTCTCCTACCATGGCTCCTGACCTTTTCTTCTAAGGCTCTACAGAACTGGAACTGAGATTCTCTCTGATATATTTTCAGTAAAAGTGGATTCATGGCCCAAGTGATCAGCTGAAAGCAGATTCAAGCAGAGCATTTTCCCTGAAATGTTAGTAAATGACCTCTGCTACTGATGAGCTGAATTATTAACAGTGTGTCACTAACCCATCAATGAGGATTGCTGCAGACATTGCTGACCAAGTTCTGAGAAAAACGGAATGAACTTCAACCTCCTCCTTCATAGTGTTGTTGTGAAATCCAAGTGAGTTAATAATACATGAAAAGCCCCTAGCTCACTGTCTGCCACATATTAAGTATTCAGTAAAGTTCATGCCTCTCCCTTCCAGTGTAAAGGTTTGGAGTTCACTTCTATCCTCTAGGGATTTACAAAGAAACAGGAAATACTGAAATTGACAGAAGACTTTAAACTTCAAGTCAAATCTGAACACTTTACAAGGCATGATAATTTCATTTTTAAACTTTCTGACATGCTTGCTTTCTTCATATGCTCATTATTGAAACTAATAGTGAAAATTCAAATTGCAATCTTAATTCTTGGAGGAAAGAGCATAGGTGTTGGTTGGTTCATAGCCCACAGGCACCACCGTTTTCTAGTCCCAAGATCCTGAGCAAGACCCTCAATCTCTCTGCACAACAACTGTCTCATCTACGAAATCAGTTAGAGGAATACCTCCCTTTCAGGCTTGATGATTTGACGAGATTCATGGATGTGTCTGACTATAGTGTCAGTGCTCAAAAATGTTCGTTTCCCAGCTTTTTTCCAACTGACATGTGAACAATGACATTTTGCATGTGGTGGTACTGATGTTTTGTTTGCTTTGAGGGGCTAGGTAACTGGAGTTCTACAATGAGAAAAATTAATTGAGGCAAGGAAGAATATATAAATTCAAATGCTCAGATGCAAACATTATCATTTGGTAGAACTGTTCAGTAAAAGGGATTATTAATTAATAATAAATCCTTGGATTTCACAGCTAGGGCAAGCACAACCGCAAACAACAAATTTATGGCAAAATCATAAGTAAAGGTCCCTCAATTCCATTAATAGCGTTAGGAAAATTAAACCTAAAATCAAGACAGCTTATCATTCCCCTCGGATTGAAAGCCCTGTATTTTGAATGCTTCAATTCAGGAAGCATATTTTAATTTCCCAGCCTCTCCCTAGGAATTCTGCTTTCATATAACATCTATAGAGCTGATCTTTCAAAGCAACCAGTCACAAAGGTGAGTGGAGCCCACCATCCCTCCTGCGGTGTCATTGGAGCTGCTACTCTCCAGACAGATTTAAATGACAAACCCACTGAACAAAAGATTCTCCAGTAAGTTGGTAACAACTTTGGAAATATTTTTAACATCTCAGCTTGCTGGAAGTTCCTCTCTCTGATCATATGTGCACTTGCTTCCAAAGAAGACACTGTGCTTCTAATCAAAACATCCATTAAGGCTAAGATGACAGCAAGACAAATGTAACGATGAGAAATAACG
Organism: Theropithecus gelada; assembly: GCF_003255815.1. Lineage (NCBI taxonomy): Eukaryota > Metazoa > Chordata > Mammalia > Primates > Cercopithecidae > Theropithecus > Theropithecus gelada. The sequence goes on from NC_037668.1 coordinate 84,488,231, forward strand.
GATTAGGCCATTCTTCTCTAGAAACCTACAGAGGCCAAATTGACCCACACAGCTACTTTGGGAGAGTGTCTAATGAAATCTGCTGTGTGGCTGAGGCGCATTCTGCCACTTCCTGTCAGTGGTTGCTAACTTTACAACAATGTGGGTCATTTGTGGGGAAGAGGCTACTGGTAGAAGTTCCATGTACTGCATTTAATGAAGGAGCTGCATCCGCAGCCACTAACCAGAGAAGCTCAAAATCTTTGCATGTGACTCAAAGGTTACACCAAACCACAAGAACAGTAGCTCCAGCCCAAGGTACAAAAAGGGTCACAAACAGAGTGACCCACTACCACTGCCTGATGTGAATGACAAAAGGCCTAAAGTCCCTCCTTTTTTCTTTTCTTTTCTTTTTTTAATGATACACAGAGTCTGTTGCCCAGACTGGACTGCAGTGGCACCGTCTCGGCTCACTGCAACCTCCACCTCCCAGGCTCAAGTGATTCTCCTGCCTCAGCCTCCCAAGTAGCTGGGATTACAGGCACCCGCCATCGCACCCGGCTAATTTTTGAATTTTTATTAGAGACAGGGTTTGCCATGTTGGCCAGGTTGGTCTCGAACTTCTGACCTCAGGTGATCTGCCTGCCTCAGCCTCCCAAAGTGCTAGGATTACAGGCGTGAGCCACTGCGCCTGGCCTAAAGTCCCTCCTTTCTTTAGAAAGCCTTCTATAGGATCCAGGACCCAGTGGTATTCCTCACCTCAAAATTCAGAGCTAATAGTCCATTCTAGGGTGTCCCGCCTTTTCACCCACAAAAATCCCTCACGGTTAATTCTTGCCCCTCTATGACACATCTAGAAGACATCTGTACTTACCAAGTAAACTATATTCCATATCATTTATTTATTTTTGCTAATCAAAGCACAAAAAGTATCAGTCTCATCTTACGATTAGCAGAAATAAACAAGACCAGAGTGAACTGACAGCTGTCATTCACATCACAAACACAGCATGCTAATACTTTGACCAGTCTAGGCAGAGGCTGATGAGTTAGGCTTGACAAGTTAATCACTGGTGAAAGTTCAGTATGCCTAGATATTTCTGAAGTACTGAAAATAGCAGAGGATGCCCCATGATTGACCTAAAAGACCTCCACAGGTCCAGAGAACCACCAGTCCAACTCATTTTGGATGATGCCTCAGAGGTTGCCAATGCGAAAGCCAGCATGGAGTGATGGAGAAAAGCATGGGATGCAGAAACACATGGAGAATATAGGCAGTAGAGCCTAGTAGTTAAGAATGACCTCACCAGGCAGATGTCTGACCCCACCTCTCAGACTCACTCACTGCACCACCTTTGGTAAGTTATTTTTAACCTCCCTTACCTCAATTCTGTAAAATGGAGACAATAGTAACAAGTACTTGATAGGCTCATTGGGAGGATCAAATAAGAGAATGTACACACGCTGCCTAACCTGGTGAGAGGTACCTAGCTAGCACTCAATCAGTGTCAGCACTGATCATTATTTAGTCAAGCTTGAGTCCAAATTCCAGCCCCAATACATATCAGCTGTAAGAAGTTGGGCAAATCATTTACCCTGTCTCAGCTGCAACATCAGGTTTTAAACATTTCCCTTATTCTGTTATTAAAAAGGTTAAAATGAGATAGCATGCGAAGCACCTAACAATAAATGTGGATCCCTTTTCCTCACCTTTTTGTAATGCTTGAGGTTTAATTTTCATACACTTACAACTTGATTTTTTAGTGCATTTATAGCTCAACTCATTATTCAGGATTTGTATTTGTGTCTTATATTCTTTAATATTTCTTGGCATCCAGCACCTGAGTCTAAAAGATACATGGTAATTTTAGTCCCTAAGATGACAACTATAGATCAACAGCCATATATCCAGAGGGGAGAAAAGGGTGAAAAAATCAGCCTAAACAGGAACTGAATAGATGGGTTTCGGTTTCATGCCTTTAAAATACTGTAAAGCAGATCCTAGGGATATATAGGTTTTACTATTTGCATGTTTAACTGTTTCCAAGCTATTCTGAAGATCCATTCTTTTTTCTGCTGAGACAAGAGTCTGTACATTACAGCCTGCTTTGTGGAAGCGCTACTCAGTGGGTGAGCGGGTCTAGTGACCACCCAGCATCGATTTCCCAGTCAGCTTATTGTTTTCTGCTCACTCATCTTAAACCCAGCGGCACCACTAAACTGATTCAAATCGTGTTTCTTTGTGAAAAATCCCTCTAAAAACAAAGTGTCGCGTTAGTGGTTTTATGAATATGTTAATTCCAAATCTTCCGGAAAATTCTGGCATTGTTTCCCTTACATATTTGCATTAATCTTAAGGTATTTCTTTTCTTTTTTTTTTTTTTTTTTGAGACGAAGTCTGGCTCTGTCGCCCAGGCTGGAGTGCAGCGCAGTGGCACGATCTAGGCTCACTGCAAGCTCCGCTTCCCGGGTTCTCGCCATTCTCCTGCCTCAGCCTCCCGAATAGCTGGCACAACAGGTGCCCACCACCATGCCCAGCTAATATTTTGTATTTTTAGCAGAGACGGGATTTCACCGTGTTAGCCAGGATGGTCTCGACCTCCTGACCTCGTGATCCGCCCGCCTTGGCCTCCCAAAGTGCTGGGATTACAGGTGTGAGCCACCGCGCCCGGCCCAATCTTAAAGTATTTCTAAAACGGTGCAGCCACTATGGAAAACAGTTTGGCAGTTCCTCAAAAAGGTAAACATAGAGTTACTATATGATCCAGGAATTCCACTCCTAAGTATATAGTCCCAAGAGAACTGCAAGAATTTATATGGATATTCATAGCAGCACTATTCATAATGGCCAAAAAGTGGAAATCACCCAAATGTTCATCAAGTGGTGAAGGTAAAAATGAAATGTGGTATGTCTATATAATGGAATACTATTTGACAATAAAAAGAAATGAAGGATACATGTTGCAATATGAATGAACCTTAAAAACAGTATGCCAAGCAGAAGAAGCCAGTCACGAAAGACCGCATATGATTATACTTATATGAAATATTCAGAACAAGCACATCTATGGAGAAAGAAATTTGATTCCTGGTTGCTGTAAGATGTGGGAAGGCGGAGGAAAAATGGGAGAGATTGGTAGTGGGTACCGTTTCTTTTTGCAGTGATGAAATGTTCTAAAATTGGTTGTGGTGATGGTTACCTAACCATGAAGATATTAAAAACCAATGAATCGTGTGCTTTAAATAAATGAATTGCATAGTATGTGAATATCTCAATAAAGCTCTTTGAAAAAAATACCATTGCAACCCAGGAAAAACCCTTTCTCTAAGCCAAGAGGATTTGTAGCCCACTTATTTTAAGGGGCATTTGAGAAATTAAAGAAGTCCAGAACAACAACAAAAGAATATAACTCATAGCCTCGTCTTCATAATAAGGCTATGCACATAAAGAAGCATTTACTAATGGATTTCGTAAATCTCCTATAAATCCTGCATTTAAAGTGTTTCTGGAAGGAGTAGCCTCACCATAGTTCAGAGGCTCCCAACCTGGAGTTCAGGAAATACCTGTCATGTCTTTCTTATCCAGCCCTCTCTGCTCCCGCCACAGTACCCTCGGTTCAGCTTGCACTTGCTACCCCACTGGTCTTTTGTGCCTCTGCCTCCCATTTGCCTACTCTCAAATCCAGTCATCCCTCTCAAACCCGAATAAGATTAGATTCATTCCCTCCTCCAATCTTTTCATGAATATGTTCATTCCAAAGGTCTTTTACAAAACTCTTGTATTTTTCTTACATATTGTAACTAGCCTTTAGTTTTTTTTGTTTTTGTTTTTGTTTTTTTGAGATACAGTCTCGCACTATCACCCAGGCTGGAGTGCAATGGCTCTCTCGGCTCACCGCACCCTCTGCCTCCCAGGTTCAAGTGATTCTCCTGCCTCAGCCTCCTGATTAGCCGGGATTACAGGCGCCCGCCACCACAGCTGGCTAATTTTTTGTATTTTTATTAGAGATGGGGTTTCACTATGTTGGCCAGGCTGGTCTCAAACTCCTGACCTCATGATTTGCCTGCCTCGTCCTCCCAAAGTGCTGGGATTACAGGTGTGAGCCACTGCGCCCAGCCGCCTTTAGATATTTCTAAAATGGTGCAGCCACTATGAAAAACAGTTTGGCAGTTCCTCAAAAAGGTAAATGTGGAATTACCATAGGATCCGGCAATTTCACTCCTAGGTGGTAGGTTTCTCTGTGAAATCTTCCAAAAGAAAAAGAAAAAAGAAAACTCCATTTGCTCTCCTGGTTCACCAAAATAAAGCTCAAATTCCTTAGCTGCCTGCCATACCCAGTCCCCTTTCATAATCTAGCTCTAACCTATCTCTCCAGCCTCATCTCCAATGACCTCCTTTCTTCCCCCGCACAATGCAAGCACACAATATTGACATTCCAGCCTCCAGCTACTCACCCTTCCCAAATAGGTCCCTGCTTCCAAGTCTCAGCACCTGTGCTTCACTCTGCTGCAATACCTTCTCCCTCTTCCTGGCTTGTGAGGTATTATTTATCTGGCAAGACCCAGCTCCACACCCTCAGGCAAGCTTCATCACTCTTCACTGTGCTGCTAGAATAGGCCCTCCCCTAAGGCTCCAGAGTCATCACTTACATAGTGTTTGTCATTTGGGGAAAGCCTGTTTCCCTTTCACCAGCCTGGGAATTCCTTAAGGCCACGGAAACCCGGGGGCCTGGCACATAGTAGGTGCTCAAGAATCATCTGCAGAAGACAAGGCTTATACCTGAAAGACAGGTACAAACACAGGCTTAATAGGCTCTCTAGAAATTATACTGATTGACACCACAAACTAATTTGGGGGCTAGATACAAAGAAACCATCAATGAGAATGGCTTCCTTCGTGTCAATGTAATCATATGTATTATGTGTTTTAGGGATACATAAACAGGAACCAAAGCACACTACTTATTATGACAAGGCGCTTACAATGATTTGCATTTCTCTGCAAAACTCTTTAGGCATATAATTTTGTTAATTTGTGACAAACCTCAAAAACACACTTACCAATACCCTGATTGCAATATATACTTTCAAAGCACACAAGAAATCAAGTTGCTTTCAGAGGTTTCCAAAAGAGTCTGATGTGCGTTGTTTTGTTTGGTTTGGTTTAAATTTGGAAATTTAAATGCAGATCATAATTTATAATTTAACCCAGACTTAAGGGAAGAATAGTTTTACAAGGATGTTCAAGAACCTGACCTAGCCTTCTTTTGAACATTGGCACTGACAATTAATGCATGACCATGAGAAGCCTGTTTAATCTGAGACTGTTTCATCCTCAGTCACATGAGAATAAGGAGAGTTTGTTGAGAGCCTTTTAAAAAGCAAAAATACATAAATAAATAAATAGAATAAAAAGCAAAAACTTCGAAAACATGATTCTCTTTTTTCTCCCCTGAGATACATCATTGGAAAAAGGTGGCACTGTTCCAGCTCAAATCATTCAGCAGTGATCTTGGTAATAAGCACTTTCCCGAAAAAATACCAGTTTGAAGAAAAGTAATATATCAAAACACTGCCTAGTCCTTCACATTTGTCCCATGTGTCTTTGGCTTCACTCAGCCAACATCCACCGATATGGATTAAAAGTTAAACCTGTTTGTCTTGTTCTTTTTTCTACTGACGCAGGCAAGAGAGAGAGATCTCTGGAGAACTCTACCTCGTGAATAATATCAAATTTCACACCAACAAGAACACATCCGAAAAGCAGAATGGTAGAAAGGCAAGACCTTGGTTCTAGGTCCTGCTCTTTCACTATCACTGGACAATTAACTAACCAACCAAGACCTCCAGTTCCTGTTTGTGAACCAAGGGCACTGACCAGGACGTAGTGACAATAATGACAGCAGCAACTACCTCTTGAGTGTCTCTATGTGCCAGGCACTGTACTAGACATGTCTCCACCACGTCAGAGAGCACACAGAATCTCATTTCATAAATGAATATTTATGAGGCCTCACAGAGATCAAGTAAACTTGCTTAAGCTTCTATGGCTAATAATAGTGAGCAAACTCCAATCTGACTCCAAAGCCTGTGCTATTCCCCTCACACCTCTCTCCCTTCCCCAGCTCAAAAAGGCCTATTTTTCTAACTGACATTAAAAAATGACCTTGGTATTGTTGTTAATGAAATCTCCAAGGTATCTCCAAATTCTAAAGATTCCATGAATCTAGGTGATGAGGAATTGCTCCAATGGTTATTCTCTTTATTATGTCTACAGAGAAGCTTATTCATCACACTTTAAGCTGCTTTGCAATTATTTACATATTACTCTGTCTACTCCATGGCCCAATAATATCCTTGAGTTAAGACTCTGAAATAAACGAAATGGAAAGAAATGAAAAAGACTGCCTTGAGTGCATTAATTGCATTGAAAAGTGGGGCAGCAAGGTAAACTGACAAGAGCTCTGGAAAAGTTGGTGCCTGCTTTCTAGCTGGGTACCCTTGTGCAAGTTACTTAACATCTCTGAGCTACAGTTCCCTCATCTATAAAAGGGATCTAATCTCTATATCACAAGATTGGCCTGTATAATAAATATGGGAGCCTAGCTCAGTGCCTTCCTTCCTCAGCAAATACAGAGGGTCCCCTAGATGACCAGCATTTGGATCATTTCCAATCATTGCTGTTCTTTCTTTGTTTTTTTTTTTTTTGTTTTTTTTTTTTTGTTTTTTTTGAGAGAGAGTCTTCCTCTAGCACTCAGGCTGGTGTGCAGTGGCATGATCTCGGCTCACTGCAGCCTCTGCCAACTGGTTCCTGCCTCAGCCTCTGGAGTAGCTGGGATTACAGGCACGCGCCACCATGCCCCGCTAATTTTTGTATTTTTAATAGAGATGGGGTTTCACCATGTTGACCAGGCTAGTCTCGAAATCCTGACCTCAGGTGATCCACCCACCTCAGCCTCCCAAAGTGCTAGGATTACAGGCGTGAGCCACTATGCCTGGCCTTGCTGTTCTTTTTAGTTAGGTTTTCCTCTGGGCTGTTGAATGACATGAATGACATAAGTAAGAGCTGACCCTAAAACAGACCATGTGTCTAAATTCTCTCCTACCCTTCCTAAGGCCTATCTGTCTTTCTCTCAAGATAATATGGCCTTCTCCCTTTCAAAGGAGAAGAATGCAACCACCAAAGCCTATTGAGGTTCCTGCACTTTGACTTTTCCAGAAAGGGTCAGGAAACCTGCCACTGCTTTCCTTTAGCTAATGGAAAACATTTGTGTCCACTCTGCTTGGTGTTTTCTTGGGATTCTTCTCAGAATCTTTTTCCTTAATATAGTTCAGGCAACTTTGCTGCCAAGATATAAAAGAAGATTTTATAGAACCATTGAGGAGTAAGAAAACTGGGAAGAAAATGAAAATTCGACTCTATGAAGAACAACAGCAACTTAATTCCTACCTGATGATGATAACGTGACTTTGAACTTTTCAAAATGCTTTTAGATTCATTATCTTACCTGAGTTTCACAACAAACAGGTATTACCAGGCTTGTTTATTTTACAGATGAGGAAACTAAAGCCTGGAGGAGGTTAAATAATTTTTGCCCAAATTACACGTTGGCAAAAGGTGGCTGTTAGCTTTATGTCAGGATTCAAACTCAGATTTGGGGAAATCCAAAGCTTGTATTGTTTCTACACTACTTTGCTAAGCTTATTTTATCTTCTAAAGGCTTTATTTAGGAATCTAATTTATTCCTGCTTCACCTTGCACTCACGCACAAACTTCAATATCTCAAAAGAAAATATTTAAAATTAACACCTCATTTATCCAAAGGGGTCACATGGCTGGCAACTTCAACTACGTAGAGTTCGGTTTACAACCAGAAAATACATAAAGATTTTGGCCTCTTGGCTTTAGAAACAACACCAAGTCTTTGCACTGAAAGTCACGGGACACCTTCAGGTCTGCCCCCAGAGGTAATTTTCCATTCGAAAGAATTCTAGCAAGCTTGATTATCTTTTCTGAAAAAGACAAGTGCACTGGTCACAAATGAACAAACAAACAAAAAAGTATAGACAACCGAACAATGCAGAAAATGCCAGAACATTCAGTACAGGGACAAAAAGCCCACTACATAATTAAATTGCCCTTAAGATATCAGCTGTTAAACAACATAGTGATTCTAAAATTGGCCTGGTAAGAATCACCAGCAGTGTTTATAAAATACAGAATCCCAGGTCCTGGCTCAAAGCCAGCTGAATTTGAATATCCTGGAGAAGAGTCCAAGAATCTGTATTTCATACCAGATAGGCCCCATGTTAGGTGAGTTTATGAAATACTGGTGTAATAGGCAACCCTAAAATAAAGTATTACTCCTCAAATAATGTGTACTGGATTGAACTGACACAAAGGACAGGGTTTCTCCATAAATATAACTGCCTACACAGGGAAGAAGCCCTTGACTATGGTCTCATTAGCATCACGCTATGACCAACTGGGCTTCCTAGCCCAAACAACTGCACAGGAAAGGGTAAAGGAAGAATCTAAAATTGACAGGCAATCAAAAGGGTTAATCACACCTGTAATCCCAGCACTCTGGGAGGCCAAGGCGAGCAGATCACAAAGTCAGGAGATCAAGACCATCTTGGCCTACACGGTGAAACCCTGTCTCTACCAAAAATACAAAAAATTAGCCAGGCATGGTGGCTCGCGCCTGTAGTCCCAGCTACTCAGGAGGCTGAGGCAGGAGAATCGCTTGGGAGGCAGAGGTTGCAGTGAGCCAAGATCGCGCCATTGCACTCCAGCCTGGGTGACAGAGCAAGACTCTGTCTCAAAAAAACAAACAGATGAAAAAAAAAAAAAATACCCTAACCATTTTGGACAGTGAAGAAAAAGTTTTTAACCATACTAGAAAAGTCAACAGGGCTTACCTACTAAATCATCCTAGGCTGGAGTGCAGCGACACAATCATGGCTCACTGCAGCCTCCAACTCCTAGTCTCAAGGTATCCTCCTGCCTCAGCCTCCCAAGAAGAGAGGCTACAGCTGCAGGCTTGTACCACCATGCCCAGTTAATTTTTGATTTCTTTGTAGAGACAAGGTCTCACTATATTGCCCAAGCTGATCTCGAACTCCTTAGCTCAAGTAATCCTCCTGCCTCTGCCTCCCAAAGTGCTGGGATTACAGGGGTACCACTGTACCCAACTGAGGCTCTTTTCTTTATTTTCATCTGTGTAGGATGGTTGGCTAGGCAGTTTACCAGTTGATTAATGAAAATATGTAAATTTCAGGAAGTAGGTGAAAGGACACATATGGCCAAGGAAAAACCTTGTCAGTTTCTCATGGTATTGCCTTAACCTTAGTAAAAGCAATGCTTACCTCCCCTCCAGAATTAACACCAACTTAAGCTAATTTTCAACATCAATTCTTTGGTCATACATATATAACAATTCAATTAATGACAAATGGTCCACGAGAGGCAGTGAGTAGGTTTCTACATCACAATATCTACCAGTCTAGGCTTATAAAATTGTTAGAGCTAGAAGGACACTGAAAGTTGGTCTAGTTCCTTCCCTTTTTTTTGCAATGATAAAGAAACTGAGACTCAGAAAATTTTAATGAATTTCTCCAAAGCTGTACAGTGCAGTGGCAGTACAAGACTATAATGCCTGTCTCTAGTTCGTGATGATTCACAGAGCTAATATATAATGAAGAGCTCAGCAGAGTAGATGCATAAGGCAGACATTCAGCATATGTCAAGTCTCTAATGTCAAGCCTCTACTAGAAATCAGTCACCGTATGTTTAATGGCAACATTAGACATAAAACCACACAATCATTTTGCAGATGGAAAAAAACTGAGACACACAGAAAACCAACTCATCCACACAACGCAACTGGCCAACCTGAAACCTGAAGCTTCTAAGTGTCTCTTTTCACAATACCATGCTGCCCTTCTCTCACTGTTAAAAGTAAGTAATAATAAATTATGACTCTATGTATCCCATATATAGAACCAGTTCTAGAATTTTAGCTCAACCATTTAGTTGGAAATCAAAAAACATCCGAAAACGTGGTGGAGCAACCAAATTAAATAGCATGGTTGCTGACCACCCAAATTCTGTTTCACTGACCGGAAGACTAGGACCAACTTTATTTTTCTGCTTTGGTGCAAATGGGTAACTGAGAAATCTGGAGAGGCAGAACTTTCTGCAAACTGAGCTTCAGAATTTTCTGATGAGAACCTCAATTTCAAGATTCTTCAGATGGGGGAAAGGACTCCACTCACGCTAAACTGAGAATTGGGGATCAATTCAAATTGACTTCACTGTTAATCTATCCTTCCCTTTTCTGAGACATGGTTTCTGGTTTATAAAACGGAGATAATCTATTCATAGGGGTTGCATTAAAGAGTGTATATATGAATTTATATAAAAAAGAGACTAACAGAGCTTAGAAAGACAATAATTGTTCCTCCCTTCTTACCTGGGAATTGTTTGTCGCTCTCCTGTAACCCCATCCACCACAATCAATGTACAAAAACCAGGAGGTGATAAACATTACTTAATTAAAAGGAAAACAAAATCAATTTCAGAAAAACCTATCACGCAAAGATTCATAACTGTATTTAAAAGCAATTAATCTGCAAAGATAGCTGTCCAATGAAGGGTAAACTCCCACTGGTGTTATTTGACACCAGATTGTCTTGGCTTTCCAACGAGAGTGGACTTCTGTCTTTTCACCAAGAATTTAACGTTCTAAAAAGGTATGTGAAACAAGTTAAACTACTTGCATATTTCCACTTACATAACACTGACATAGCACATCAACTTTTATTTTTTCCAGATACTAGATGAAGCTTGGTGTATATTCTTGTGGGAGAAGAAACAGAAAACTGTCTCTCTTCTTAATATATTAGTGCCCTGTAATCCAGACCATATGATCAATAAACTATATAAAAATTAAATCATACTGACGGTCTTAGGCAAAAAGTGGAAACAATGTTTTTTAGGACAGTGATGTGTGGAATATTAAAATCACATGTTGTACTATTAATTTTTCTTTTGGAAGCCAAATAGAGTTCTCCTGCATAAATATCTCACCTAAATAATGTTTCTCTTGCAAAGAATTTTTCCTATTAAAGGTGTTTAAGAGACATTTAATTAGCGATACTGTGATTGGCCTGTGCTCAGGGGAGACACTGATCAATAAGTCACTTTGAAAATGTTGCCATGGTTTTAATGGCAAAGCACCCCTTAAAACAAGTAGCTATGTGCCTCTATAATAAAATACGTGGTCGTGACAGCTTATTGCTTTTTGGAGATAAACAAAATCATTTTGTTAAAACATAGGACCAACAGTGAATAAATATAATCAACAGGTTAGAATATTAGCTTTGGGGGGGATGGGAGATAGGTGGGGCAAATGAAGAACTGAAATGTGCGTGTGCCCACACATGTATGCACGCACACACACCTTTTTTACACCTTCTGTGTACAACAGAGTAGCTTGGGTTTTTACATCCCTGGCTAAACTATAGCTGATGGGTGTGTCTTTTTGCAAATTCCTTTACATCTCTTTCCTTTTCCCTTTCATAAGACACCACCTCTTGGGACTGCCTTCTGAAATCACAAGGGTGGAAAGGAAATTGTACAAAGGCTGTCAAGCATGTTCTAGCTCTGCTTTCTTAATCACAAAGTAGGAGGCAGGAGAGTATCCTGCACAGGCAGTCTAGAAAGAGCTTTCCCTGCCAACAACAAAACACACTGAATAAACACAGGGAGTTCCAGTCAAGTTTACAGCAAACAGCTTCCATGTGTTTAGTGCTTCCTTATACTCCCCTAGGACCAAGGAGGGTCTTTTAAAAATTCAACAGCTTGATTACAAGATTTTAAGTAGTAATCTGTCCCACTGTGCATGATAATAAGCCAGCTGCCTTCAGGAAGGTAGGCCCCCCAGTGACAATTCCTTTACATAGCATCTTAATGTTGAATTAATATTGAGAGATGTGGAAATGGGATGTGCCACCTGAACTACAGTGACCTTTCTTCCCTTCCGCTCTTCCACAGAACGCAATTATACCTTCAGCTGTCTCTCCTTATCTGAAGGGGACTGTCCTTATTTTTAAACTCTAAGAATCCTATCTTTCTTTACTATGGACCATCAAGAGGACACTGCACAATAAGGACAGTGCTACAGCAAGAGTCATGAACACCAGGGAGGTGTAACTCCAGCCTAAGAAGTCTCTGCTCTGCAAAATCTGCATGGACAAATCCATTTCAAAGGGGACTTAGGTCTCCGTGCAGGAGTTCTATTTTAAGGGAACTGAATTGGGAACACAGATGTTTCTTCAGTTAGCAGAGTTGGCAGAACAGCTCCTGGACCAGATCCGAGTTCTTAATGCAGGAAGGGGCCTCGGAGAGCATCTACTTCAACCCACTCATTCAACTCAGAGGAAACTGAGGCCCATGAGGCAGTTAGGTGGCACACCCAGCAAGTGGCAAGAGCAGCAGTGTTCTGATGACAAGTACTGTGCGCTTTCCATTACACCATGATTCGCTTTAAAAAAAAAAAAAAAAAAAAAAAAAATCCTAGGCTGACTTCAACCTTGGAAGTCCTGTTCATTCGTGTGAAGCGCTTTCTCCCTCCCCTACCGAGTTCACAAATCCTTCTCACTCTCCCACTCCAATTCCTTTAACTCCCACCGCTCTTCCAGCTGTGGCTCCCAACGACCTTGGAAAACAGAAATGGATCATCGCCTCAACTTTCTGGGAGTGCAATTAAATTTGTGGTCCCCAAACAAGATCGCAGCTGGCTTTCCCAGTGCCTCAACGTGCCCATCAGGGAAATGGGGCTCATCATCCCTGCTGCACCAAGTCAGGGAGTGGGCGAGCTAAAACTGATGCCCGTGAAGCCGCCTATCACCTGGCACACAGTAGGCACTCAAGTGATTGCCGAAGCCGTGCCTAGCACCAAGCCCGGGGAGAGCACCTCCAGGAGAGAAGCAAGTGAAAAGGCCGGCTAGCCAGTCTGGCGAGCCTGGGCAGCAAAGGCGGAAGGGTTGGATGTTTACATACAGCCGCGGTAAGGCAGCTCGGCTCCAGGCAGGAGCCCGGCTCTCGGGGCGATCCATTTCGCTCGGATGGAGGGCGACCAGCTATACGCTGGCCCTAGAGCACGGCTCAACCAACTTCCCCTACGCTAAAAGGACTAACCCACACCTTCCGCGGGATTCCGCCCGGGCTTCCAACCTGGAGACGACTTTTATCGAGCTGGTTTAACAGTTGCCCACGAACGCTTAAGCATGCCCAGACCCACTCAAGTACAGGCCAGGAAGTCGGTGGGATCGGGGAGGGCGGGGGCTTCGGGCCCCGGCGGCGCGAAGGCTCCCCAGGAAGGCTGCGGGGGCCCCCCGGAGCTGACAGCGCGGCGCGGCGCGGCCCCGGGCTGGGCTGGGACGCGCGCCGAGGGCCGAGGGGCCGAGGGACAGCGGGGCTGGGCTCACCCATGAAGAGGCAGAAGAGGTCGAGGCAGATGAGCAGCACCCGCTTGCTGCCGCTCCTCCTCGGGTTGTTGTTGAGCGCCGGGCTGCCGCCGTTTTTGCTCTCCGGGACGATCGCTTTGTCGTACTTGTAGTTTTGCATGGCGCTGGCTGCGGCGCGAGCCTCCCGCCTCGCGAAGACGTCCCGCAATAGCAGCCACACACCCAGGCGCCCGAGTCGTCTCCTGGCCGAGGCTGCTGCGGAGAGTGGCCGGTTGGCCCCGGCTCCGGGCGCGGCGGCGAGAGTGCAGCCCGGGCTGCCTGCCTCCAACTGCAGAATGTGGTGTTTTCTGCTCCTCCTGCGCGCCTCTGCTTTCCTCTCTCAACCCCAAATCGTTCGAAAGTCCAAGGGGAAGAGAGCCAGATCCCGAGCAGAAACTTTTGCAGAGCTGCGCAGCTTGGGGCGCGCTGGGCTGGCGCGCGTCTGAGTGCGCGAGCGAGCGAGTGGGCAGCGCGGGCGCTCGGCCACCTTCCTCCGCAGCTGGTTCCTTAATGAATGGGAGCTGCGCTGAGTCCAGCAACTCCGGAGCGCCAGCCCCAACTCCAACTTTGCCTCCTCCTCCTCCTCCTCCTGCTCCTCCTGCTGTTGGTGCTGCTGCCGCGGCGGCTGCTGCTGTGATCGCCTGGGTTTGTTTTCTGCACTTCTATTTCACGAGGTCCTTTAAAAAGAGAAGACGTGGGGGGAGAGAGAAAGAGGGACCTCCTTACTTGGCTCGGATGGGATTCTGAAAGCACAGCCCCTTCCTTGAGCTGCCTAAGACGTAGGATAATTAAGGCCACATTTTCCCCCACCCCCTTCAAAAAAAAAAAAAAAAGTCCTAAAAGGAAAAGTTGCTCTCAAACCAGAGAAACCGGGAGCCCCTAGCGTTCAGAAACACCAAATTGTCACCAAAGAAAAAATATATACAAATAAAAAGAAACATTTTCTTGCTGGCCTTGGGTCAAGTAAAAGTTAGGGCTGTACGACGAAAATGCATTTTTCCTCCCTTACAAACGTGAGGCCTTCACGTCTTTGTTGTGACTTGAATTGTATTACCCTGAAAATATAATTTTTAAGGAAAACTAGTTTTTTGTTTGTTTGTTTAAGATCTTAACATCCAGCACCGGGTACTGTGCTAGATTTTGAGAATACTAAGATGAAAAAGACTGCACGACTGTGGAACCACATCTCCTGGATTTCAATCCTGTGACTCTGTGCCTCAGTTTCCCCATATGTAAATAGAGATAACTATTCCTTTTCATATAGAGTGGTTGTGAAGACTTAATTTGTTAGTCCGTGTAAGCTCCTAGAACAGTGCCCAGTACGTAGGAAGTGCTCTATGAGGGTTAGCCATTATCTTTTTTCTGGGTGAAGGAGTCAGGCCATCCAACCCCTCTCCTGGCCCCAAGAGTACTTGCACTATTATGGGGAATTCCAGGGCAGCCAAAATGCTCCCTGCTTGAGTTTCAGACAATCTAACACTTTTCCTTAGAGGCTGGCATCTTATTTTTAATTATTTTATGTGAGTTAATCTTTTTTCTAGAAAGAGAATAAACATTTCCAGGGCAAGGGCCTTCCCTTGTATCTTCTATAGTGCCTAGCATGGAGCTGGGCACAGTGGACAATAAATGGTTGTTTTCTACAGGTGGCTGTTTGTGTGCATCCAGAAATGGAAATATTTGTAGCTTTTTGATAGATTACACAAATCATGTTCTTTCTTACACTGACTTATTTTGGGTTTTGATAACTTTATATGCAGCCACTATCAACCCTTTCTGGTACAATTGCCCTTTCTGGTACAATCCTTTCACACTACACACCCCTGCTCTCCTACATGCTCTGCCTATAATGCATACCCTTTCCTCCTCTACTTAGGAAAGTGCTTCTCTTGCTTTAGTATCCTCTGAAATGTCACCTCTTCTCTGAGTACTTTCTTGACTCCTGCACAGAATTAACTTCACTTTGCTTATAACTGTTTTCTTTTCCCCCCTTAAGGTGGTGTCTCACTCTGTTGCCCAGGCTGG
Source organism: Theropithecus gelada (assembly GCF_003255815.1). Taxonomy (NCBI): domain Eukaryota; kingdom Metazoa; phylum Chordata; class Mammalia; order Primates; family Cercopithecidae; genus Theropithecus; species Theropithecus gelada. The sequence continues at coordinate 84,503,744 of NC_037668.1, forward strand.
AGTGCAGTGGCACAATCTTGGCTCACTGCAATCTCCGCCTCCCGGGTTCAAGGGATTGTCCTGCCTCAGCCTCCTGAGTAGCTGACATTACAGGCACGCGCCACCACGCCCAGCTAGTTTTTGTGTTTTTAGTAGAGATGGGGTTTCACCATGTTGGTCAGGCTGGTTTCAAACTCCTGACTTCATGATCCGCCCGCCTTGACTTCCCAAAGTGCTGGGATTACAGGCCTGAGCCTACCTCGGCCTGATTTGGTGTTACAGATGGTTAAAAACTAGCAAGCTGTGTAGGTTATCCGCGCCACGGCATCTCTCTGGTACCTAGCACAGGATTTGCTGTGTACTGAATTAAGTTCAAGTTGGGACCAATTAGTAAGTGGGGCTTGCGAAGAAGGACAACATTGCTATCTTCTGGAAGTAAGAAGATCTGCCTCTCCCAAGAAGTTCTGGAGCTGAAGCATCCAACTGCAAATCAGACACAGCACTCTCAATTCAAATAGCACAGGTAAAAGCCAAGGTAGTTCAGAAGATAGATTCTTGAGGTAGCTTTTTATTGAGAAACACCTTCTCTTGAAATGTTAAAAGAGTGTAAACAAAACAAGGCCAGGTTCATAATTATTGACATTCAAGAGGAATTCAGGATTTCAGGGTCTTTGCCTACTCAACAGTCTTTGTAATTATAATTATCCTTGAAATTCTTAGTCACCAAACCATGCTTTTGGAATTCCAATCTAAAAGCAAGCTTTCTTGAAACTGCAGGCCTCTCTGATCTTTCCCTCCTTTGAGCTCTAAAAGACCTTGAGTAGACACTCAAGGTCTTATTCCACTGGACACGGCCCTGTCTGATTGCTTCACTTTGCAAATAATGAGATTACTTGCAAAGTGAAATAATACAGTGTCATGTGCAGTGGAATATAGTGGCTTGTCTTACTTGCAAGTGGTCATAATTTGTCCCTCAAAGATTGTTAGCTCCATGAGGGGAGAGACTTGACCTTGATACTGCAATAAATAAAGGTGAAATCCTAAGCCAAAGAAAGAAATAGTGACTACATGAATTTTATAGGTATCTCCCTGTATGTTTCCTGTCTGCTTTTCCTTATATGTGAAATGACTTGTATTAATTTAAGAATACACATATTTCTAAAAGTCAGACTGGCTGGGTGCAGTGGCTCATGCCCATAATCCTAGCTCTTTGGGAGGCCAAGACAGGCAGATCACTTGAGGCCAGGACTCCAAGACCAGCCTGGCAAACATGGTGAAACCCCATCTCTACTAAAAATACTGGTGTGGTGGTGCAGACCCATAGTCCCAGCTACTCTCTGAGGCTGAGACATGAGAATCGCTTTAACTGGGGAGGTGGATGTTGCAGTGAACCTAGATCATGCCACTGCACTCCAGTCTGAGCAACAGAGGGAGACTCCAAAAGCAGATAAAAGGGAAAATAAATGGATGTTTAAATAAGAGTTTTATATTTCCGTTTATAAGGCTCTGTGGGCTATTTTTCCATAACTAAAAGATCATAGTGTTCATTGATGTATGTAGTTCTATGCAAACAGGTATTATATTTGGATAGCTCTTCAAGGGATCGCTACAAATACTTGTTATTATAAAACTGATTTGAACAGCTAATAAAATATAGTGTCAATATCATTATTTGGATAATGGGAAATAAAACAACTAACCAGACATATAAATTTGAAGGCCTCTTTGCCTTAAATCCTAAAGTTGAATCATCTTACCAGCAAATAAAATGCAGCAAAACAGACTTGATAATTTAGAATGGTGTCATTTCAAGGTAATTAAGTAATTAGACTTTCTGGCAAACAAACTTACCAAAATTCACACATTAAAATGACATCCAGTTCATTAAATTGGTCTGTATAAAAACTATAACATCAGCGGGGATAAATGCCTTTTTAAGATTGACTTATTACGTGTGGCAACAACAGCACATCATTCTTATATAACTGATACCTCCTAACAGACTTAAATGGCTTTCATTTCTAAGATCTCTCTTTACCTCATAATTTTCTTTCTCTCTCTTTTTGACTCCTAATATTTAATAATTAATTATTTTTAGTTTTGAAAAGATATGAATTGGCTCTAGAAACATTTAAGAGGAAAGTAGAAATATTTAAGAGGAAAGTAGCTGAGTCCCTTTATATAAAATTGTATAGTCAAAAGGTAAGAGCCTAAGTTTCTTAAGCCATTGAAATTAAGAAGACATAGACGTTTTGGCTGAGAAGTGTCTATTTATCCAGATTCTTCCAAACTGTTACATTCATATTCCACCTCTGGTTTTTTACTAAACAAAAATTGCTAGTTTGCTGCTGTAAGTGTTGGATTTGATATCACGCATGCTTCCAGAGGACTGAATGGAAACATTTACAGTAATACTCCTGAGAAAAGGCAGGAAGGGGCAGGGGATTGGAAATCAGAAAACCTTGGTTCTGCTGTTTGACCTGAGGCAAACTGAATAACCTCCCTGAACCTCAGTTTCCTCAACTTTTAAATGGGACTGGCATTTTTCTCTAGTTCTGAGGATGGTTAAAAAGTATAAAATGAAATAGTACATTTGAAAATGCTTGATACACAATAGGCAATCAATAAATATTAGTTGAATGTTAATTTTTTTTTTCTTTGAGACAGAGTCTTGCTCTGTCATCCAGGCTGGAGTGCAGTGATGCGATCTTGGCTCGCAGCAGCCCTCCTTTGTTCAAGCGATTCTCATGCCACAGACACCCAAGTAGCTGGGATTACAGGCATGGCCACCAAGCCTGGCTAATTTTTGTATTTTTACTACAGACGGGGTTTTGCCATGTTGGCCAGGCTAGTCTTGAACACCTGGCCTCAAGTGGTCTGCCCACCTTGGTCTCCCAAAGCGCTGGGATTACAGGCGTGAACCACTGCGTCTGGCAAGTTGAATGTTAATATTTTCAATGAACACTTTATTTCTACAAAATACCTCATTTAAATACAGCTATTTAAAATGCATTTATGAAGTACCACCTTGAATATAACCACTTAATTGTAGTCATCTTTCCCTACATAAAATAACATCTTCAGCCTCTCAACTCCTGTCTTTTTAAAATATGCAATTTCTTGAGGTTTCAGAAAGTAATAATTCAAAATACTTATTTTCTTGAACGATTTACTTATACGTTGTTTCCTTCAGAACTGTTTGTGAAATCCAAGAAAAGCCATTTGCTTAAGCTAATAATCTTGTGAGAGTACAAGTGAAAGTACTTTCATTTTAAAAGCACTTTCACCTCTATTATCTTATTTTATCCTTACAACTCACTGAAGTAGGTGGAGTTGCTCTCATTAGTCCCATTTTACAGATGAGAAAACTGAGGCAAGCTCACTTAACTGGATAGAACTGGTTTTCCCCATAGGTAAAATGAAAATGATTCTAACATTAGCTCATGCAGGGTGAAGTGTATAATGCTTTACAGTTTATAATATTTATAATACAGTTATACTCCTTACAGTTTATAATGCCGTTTACATTTACTGATCTCGTTTCCGAATAGGTAAGGCGGATATTATTTTCCTTGTTTTAGAAATAAGGAAACTGAATCTTGGAAAGATAGGAGATTTGATTAAAGTTGGAGGTGAGAAGATTTCTAAAGAGCCACTAGATCCAGGTCTCTTAATTTCTAAACTAAAGGTTTTTTCTTTACCCCACAAGGTCTCACACTGAAAGGTGCTCGGAAATTTCTGCTGTTCAACACCGAATTCACAGAGTAACTTAGAGGGACTGAAGAATTAGCTTCATGTCTTTAGTAAAGAGACAGAGGGGAGGTTGTATTTTGTTTGTAATTTCTTACAGGCTTGGAAGGGAACAGCATTGTTGCACCGTGTGTCTTTGAAACAGCATTTGGCTTCATAATTTGTCAAGCAACTTTTTGTTACAGAAAGGGAGCTTTAAGGACACAAAATCGTAGTGGCACCGGAAAGCAGTCTTGGATTCATGTCAACATTTTTACCTTTTTACAAGTAGTAATCTTTCCTTAGCTAGAAATTAGAGCAGTTAGGAGGTAATCTTATGGTAATTCAAACAGTTAATGTTGTTCATTTAAAAAAAAAAAAAAAAAGTAGAATGGATGGAGGAACTTGCAAATAAAAATGCTTCAGAGAATTTCCAAAATTGGTCAAACTAGAGCATGGCTGATAACTTAAAAGGAGAGTGATGCTGCCATCTTGTGTCATTATAGGAAAGTGCCATGGCTCCCAAAGTGAAAATGGCATTAATTGGTGGATAGGGAATGATTGAAATGGGAATTAAGAACTTTTATAGCATACATAAAATAATAGCCAACAGTTATTCAGTTTTGACAATCCAGATATTGGTTATTCATTCAGTAGAAATTTATTGAGCATCTGGTATGTACCAAACACTCTTCTATAAGCTAGGGATATGGCAATGAATAAAACACAAAAATTCCTGTCCTCATTGAACCTTTAGGCTTTAATTATTTGATATGTGTTAACTCCTTTAATATTCCAAACATTCCTGTGAGGAAGATTTTTTCATTTTACAGGTGAGGCTACTGAGGCACAGGAAAGTTAAGTAACTTTAACTGCTAGGTGATAGAGCCTGGATTTGAACCCAGGCAGTCTGAGATAGGAGCCATCAAGTCTTTATTACTATTATTCTTAAATGATGATTTTTCTGGTGAATATTTAGAATTAGCCAGTTGGACTCAACTTAGATGATCCCAGTTTTCTTGGCCACATCCAAAACGTAAATCAGGAGGCAGTTGAACATATGCGTTCTCTCCACCAGGCCTGATCAGGGTGTTGACCTTGGCCACAGCAGTCATAAAGCTCTTTCATAGCCTATTTGATCTGGTGCTTGTTTGTTGACTTTGACATCCACAATGAACCCAAGTGTATCATTGTTTTCTTTTTTGTTTTTGCACATTACTTCCTTTATAGTTTATTATGAAGACTTTCAAATATACAGAAAAGTTGAAAATAATTTACCGTGAGCATTCATATGCCCACTCCCCAGAATGTGCCATTAATACTCTATTATTAATACTCCAGCCTGGGTGACAGAGCAAGACTCTGAATCTATCATTCTGTTATCCATCAATCCATCTCGATTGGGATGTTGTTTTTTGTCTTCTTCATAGCAGACTCAGTGGTCAGTGGAACTGATGAGGCAAAGTGAGTAAGCTTGTTTCTCCTGGGGGCGTTCATCCAAGGATATCTGGGCTGCTTCAAGAACCACAGTGCCTTGGGTCACTAGAAAGAGGGTGACATATGAATCTTTTTCTTGTGGCCAAAGCCTTTGCTTTGGCATCAGCTTCGGAGGGGCAAGACCTTCCTTCTTCATCTTCGGCACCATCTTGTGAAAAGGCTAAGACGTTAGTCATTAATCTATAGTGAATAAACTTTGTCTGTCTGAGGCAGCAGCCCCCAACCTTTTTGGCACCAGGGACTGGTTTTTTGGAAGGTAATTTTTCCATGGACCAGGGAGGGGGGTCGGCAGGGGTGGTTTCAGGATAATTCAAGCACATTATATTTATTGTGCACTTTATTTCTATTATTATTACATTGTAATACGTAATGAAATAATTATACAACTCACCATAATGTAGAGTCAGTGGGAGCCCTGAGTTTGTTTTCCTGTGACTAGACGGTCCCATTTGGGGATGACGGAAGACAGTGACAGATCATCGGGCATTAGATTCTCCTCCTTGTGAGCGCAGTTCACAGTAGGGTTTGGGCTGTTATGAGGATCTGATGCCATTGATGATCTGACAGATGGCAGAGCTCAGGCAGTAATGTGAGCCATGGGGAGCAGCTGTAAATACAGATGAAGCTTTGTTCGCTGGCTGGTGGCTCACCTCCTGCTATGCAGCCCAGTTCCTGACAGGCCACACACCACTACTGATCTGTGGCCTGGGGGTTGGGGATGCCTGGTCCAAAGCACAAAGGAAAAAAATTAGTGGTTTCTGAAGTGGTACTTTAATTGTGTTCATCTGGGAGGAAAGAGTGGAAGGTTGTTTGTGTGCATGTTGGGCACATATATATAAACATTTATGTGTATTCACTGAATTAAAATATATGTGTGTATATATGCTCACTATATATATGTGTATATTTATTCAATGTATATGTGTATTTACTTGCTCATTTAATCATTCATCAAATTTCATGATCACCTTTTCTACGCTAGGATTTATGCTAGGTGCTAGAGATAGTAAAATTAATGCTTATGGCTTTTTTCTTCAAATGACTAATTTTTAGAAAAACATGTGAACAGGGCCAGGCGCGGTGGCTCATGCCTGTAATCCCAGCACTTTGGGAGGCCAAAGCAGGTAGGCGAATCACGAGGTCAGGAGTTTGAGAACAGCGTGGCCAACATGGTGAAACCCCGTCTCTACGAAAAATACAAAAAATGTGTTGGGTGTGGTGGCAGGCACCTGTAATCCCAGCTACCTGGGAGGCTGAGGCAGGAGAATCGCTTGAACCCAGGAGGCGGAGGTTGCAGTGAACTGAGATCACACCACTGCACTCCAGCCCAGGGACAGTGCAAGACTCCGTCTCAAAAAAAAAAAAAAAAAAAAAAAAAGAAAGAAAAACATGTGAACAAATACTTGCAATATTATCATATTTCATTGTATAGTTTAAATTGTTTTCTTCAAAAAACTATAACTTTCTTCAGACACAAACCACACCATGGGCCTAACATGGTACATAATAAGGCTTCAAAAAGTAGTTCTTGAAAGAATGACTATAGGAAAGTCACAAGCGCAAGGTAAGGGTATCAGGGAAAGCTTCAATGAACAGATAAGTCATAGTTGCATAATAAAATTGAAAAAGATTTATAATAACTTAAGTACATACAAGCAAATGTGTGAAACCTCTATTTTACATTTTTCATAAAACTTAATCCCAGATGGATCATAGACATAAACATGAATAATAAAATGAAACTTCTAGAATAAGATGAAGGATAATATATTCGTGATTTTGGGATAGGCAAATATTTCTTAAATAGTTATAAAAAAGCACTGATGACAAAAGAAGAGACTAATAAACTGAAATTCATTAAAATTCATAATTTGTATTTATTAAATACACCTGAGCTGCCAAACTATGGACTATATATTAGTCTGTTCTCCCACTGCTATAAGGACATACCAAGACAGAGTAATTTACAAAGGAAAGAGGTTTAATTGACTCACAGTTCCACAGGGCTGGGGAGACCTCAGGAAACTTATAATCATGGCTTAAGGGGAAGCAAACACGTCCTTCTTCACATAGAGGCAGCAAGGAGAAGTATAGAGTGAGTGGTGGGGTGAAGCTCCTTATAAAACCATCAGACCTTGTGAGAACTAACTCACTATCATGAGAACAGGATGGAGGAAGCCACCTCCATGATTCAATTATCTCCACCTGGTACCTCCCATGACACATGGGGGTTATGGGAACTACAATTTGAAATAAGATTTGGGTGGGGACGTAGCCCAACCATATCAGACTATAAACTTAACCCAGGCTGTCAAGTGTCTTTGTACAATCTGTGAGCTAAGAATAATTATTAAATTTTGACATGGGTGAAAAATAATCAAAAAAAGAATGATAAAGTTTTAATGGAATACAGCCATGCTTATTCAGTAAACATATTGTCTGTAGCTGCTTTTGCACTAAATGGCATAGCTGAGTAGTTGCAAAAGAGACCACATGACCTGCAAAACCTAAAATATTTATTATTTGGCCCTTTACGAAAAAAGTTTACTGACCCCTAAAACATAAAATTAAGAAAATAAAAAGGTAAGCCACAGATTGGAACAATGCATGGCCAAAAAGGATATTCACTAAAAGGATGTATATCCAGAGTAAATAAAGAACTCCTACAAACCGATAAGAAAAAGACAGACAACCAAAAATGTGTTGTTGTTGTTTTCAAAAAAAGGGGGGGGCAAAATTCTTGAATAGGCAGTTAACAAAAGAGGATATACGAGTGACCAATACACATATGACAAAGTGCTCAACATCATTAGTCATTAGGGAAATGCAAAGTAAAACCACAATGAAATACCACTCCACACCGCTATATACCCATCAGAACGGCTAACATTTAGAAGCTTGACAATATCAAATGGTGAGGATATAGACCAACTGGAGAGTTCATTGGTATAGCTACTTTAGAAAAGTCTTGGGTAAAATCTACTAAAACTAAACCTATGTCTATTCGACGGCCCAACAATTCCACTTCTAGGGGTATGCCCATCAACAATGATGACATATGTCTACCACAAGACTTGTACAATAAGGTTCATGGCAGCTTTATTCATGACAACTCACAAATGGAAACAACACAAATTAGAATAAATGTATATCATACAGTGATACGCAGTGAAATACTATGCAGTACTGAAAAAAATAAACCACAGCCACACAAAAGAGCTTGGATGCATCTTTCAGACATATGTCAGGAAAAAAAAAAAGAAATTTACACAAGAGTGCATACTATATCACTTTAGAAGTTCACAAACAGGTAACTTGTCTATGGTGATAGAACTAGATAGAATAGTGGTCACCTTTGGGGAGGGAATTGTTAAGTGGGAAGAAGCCTTCTGAATGTTTGATTTGGATGATGGTTACACGGTTAAACAGATATGTAAAAACAGTGTGAGATGAATATGTGAACATAAAGCTTTTGTACCTATTGCACATATGTTATACTGCAACAAAGACTCAAACTGTCAAAAAGTAGAAAAAGTATAAATGAAAGTACGAATAAGGATGGTAACATAACTTAGCTGTGTATGGTATGAATGAGAAAAGGGATAAATAGAATAATTTCTTCAATTTTCCAAATTGTGAACATTGATTATATTTATCCATTTCCTGTTTGGCCAACAGAGAAATAATTAATTATTCTGAAATTTTAACCTACTAACTGCAGTTCCCAAACAAATGCCAACATGATTTTGCCCTTGAACCACATTAATGGCTGTGGTCACATGAACGTCTCTATCTCAGATAATTCTCAGTCATCTCCCTCACTTATGTCTGTATAGACACTCCAAGAAAGAGAGAGAGAGAGAGGGAGGAAAGGAAGGAGAGAGAGAGAGAAAAAAAAAAAGAAACAAGAAAAGAAAAAACATTTCTTGAAGACAACTTTTCAACTTAGAGAAAAAAGATGAGGAACGTGAGAAAGTCCATAACATGGACAAAGAAGAACTAAAACACCTTTATTAAGTGTAGTGGATTGAATGGTAGCCCCCCAGATGATATTTTCACATCCTAATGGCCAGAATCTGTGACTGTGATCTTATTTGGAAAGTTGCAGATGTAATTAAATTAAGGATTTTTTAAAGACAGAGGCTAGCTCTGATGCCTAGGCTGGAGTGCAGCGATGCTATCTTGGCTCACTGCAACTTCCGTCTCCCAGGTTCAAGCAATTCTTCTGCCTCAGCCTCCCGAGTTGCTGGGACTACAGGTTCGTGCCACTACGCCCAGCTAATTTTTTGTATTTTTAGTAGAGACGGGGTTTCACTGTGTTAGCCAGGATGGTCTGGATCTTCTGACCTTGTGATCCACCCGCCTCAGCCTCCCAAAGCGCTGGGATTATAGGCGTGAGCCCCCGCGCCCGGCTTAAGGATCTTTAGATGAGATCATCCTGAGGTGGACCCTAAATCCAAGGATAAGTGTCCTTATAAGAGACAGAAGAGAAGACATGGGCACACAGAGAAGGCCATGTAAAGACAGAGGCAGAGATTGGAGAGATGCAGCCAGAAATGCTGATACAACCCCCAGAAGCTGAAATTGGCAAGGAGTGGTCCCTTTCCAGAAGTTCCCTGAAGGAATGTGGCCCTGCTGGATTTTGGACTGCTGGCCTCCAGAACTGTAAGATAACATATTTCTGTTGCTATAATTTACCCAATTTGTGGTAATTTGTTACAGCAGCCCTAGAAACTAATACTAAGAGCATTATCTTCCTCAGCCCAGTGAAACTTCTCTATTTCTTTAAATTTTGGAGGATGGAAAAATGGGGTTCAGAATGACAGAGACATAATGAGCAGGGCCTTTGCACGAAATGTTCCCTCTGTTGGAGTACTCCCCTTCTTCAGACCTTTACTTTGCTCACCATGTCTGCATCTCCCCTGATGACCTTGCTTTATTTTTCTCCATAGAATTTTTCTGACGTTATACATTCTTCCTTCCTTCCTTCCTTCCTTCCTTCCTTCCTTCCTTCCTTCCTTNTACATTCTTCCTTCCTTCCTTCCTTCCTTCCTTCCTTCCTTCCTTCCTTCCTTCCTTCCTTCCTTCCTTCCTTCCTTCTTTCCTTTCTGCTTTTCTTCTTTTTTGAGACAAAGTTTCACTCTTATCACCCAGGCTAGAGTGCAATGCCACAATATCAGCTCACTGCAAACTCCACCTCCCTGGTTCAAGCCATTCTCCTGCCTCAGCCTCCGGAGTAGCTGGGATTACAGGCACACACCACCACGCCTGCTAATTTTTTTTGTATTTTTTAGTAGAAACGGGGTTTTGCCATGTTAGCCAGGCTGGTCTCAAACTCCTGATCTCAGGTGATCCGCCCGTCTTGGCCTCCCAAAGTGCTGGGATGACAGACGTGAGCCACCGCGCCTGGCCTGACACTGTATATTCTACTTGTTCATTTCTTTCCTGTCTTCCCCCACTATATTTCACGCTCCATTCAGCTAAGAACATTCGCCTTTTCCCCCCTTCTGTCTCCGTGATGCCTGCTGCTCAGTAAATATTTGTTGAATAAACTAGAAAATAAACAAATAAGCAAGTGAATGAATGAATGAAGGACCAGTGGGGATGGCACACACACAAAGGTCTCAGGCAGAGTGCATGATGCTTTTAGATACTGTTGAAGTCGTGTTGTCATTTGAGGAGGCCTGCTTCATTGTTATTCATTAGATAAAACACACAGCTGTGGGGTTCGTCTCATAACAGCCAATTTTCCAAAGCAGCCCCACTTTTCTCAGGAATTATACAGTCTGGTCCACTGTTCATATTTGCTGATTGCATTCTGTCTCCCCAACCTGGATTGTGCTTCCCCACTTAGACATTCTGCGGCAATGTTCATTGACCTTTATCTCCCATCTTAAACTGGTGGGCACACTAAGAAAACGTCTAGGTTAGCCTAGTCCAAATAAAAGGGGAAAGTTTAATTAAGACAAAATTCAGGTGAAAAAATGAGGAAGGAAACTTTAGTAACATTCTTTGAATATCTAATACCTGCTGGTTCCTTTCGTATGTATTATCTCATCTCTTTATGTCAACCCAGTGAGATAATAACATTAACTACCACTTATATCTGCTTACTAGGTGACAGCCCCAAGCACTTTGCATGCATTATCTAATGAGTATCTGATTTAACAACCCTATGAGATAGGTGCTATTATTATTCCCATTTTGGGATTAAGAAAATGAGACTTAAAGAGATAAAGTAACTTCTCCAAGATCATACAACTATAGTCATGGCAGAACCAGGATCCAAATGCAGGCGTTTGGAGGTCCAGAGTCTGTGCCTTAAACCAACAAGCTATAATAAGCCAGTGGATTATTAGTTGGCTACAGTAGTTTATGTTCACTCCATCTTACAGATGAAGGAATCATGAAAAATAATAATGGTTTTCAATGTCACATAGCTAGTAAATGGCAGAGCCAATATTTAAACCCAAGCTAAACCATATATCAAACTGTCGATGTATGTGTCTACCTGGTTATTTTCAAACGCATCTCAAGTTTAGCGAATCCAGAACTACGCCTAAAATGACTCTTCCCCAGGGTTTCTCAATCTAAGTAAGTGGGATCTCCATCTACTCATATCCTTCATGCCCTACATCCACTCAGTTTGCCAACTTTCATTGATTCTCTCTCCAAAATAGACACCAAAGTCCATCTCTTATATCTGCCTGTAATTCAACCATCCTTTCTTCCTAGTCCACTGCAACCACTTTTAATTGCTCTCCCGGTTTCTACACTTTCCTACTTCTAATTCTCCCCACACCAGCCAGACAGAATGATTTTTTTAATGGGAATTTGATTATGTCATTTGCTTGCTTAAATCCCTCTAAATCTTTCTTTTGGGACTTCTGATAAAATTTAAAATCCTCATACTATGGTCTTATTTAACTGCAGCTTATTTTCCAACTTGTTCATACACCTTAAGGATATTGGCCTTCTCTCTAATATCATAGGTACCATGATATCTATCAACTCATAGATATTAAGTTCCTTCCTAATATGGGACCTTAACATACACTGCCCCTTTTATTATGTTCTTTTCCTCCTTTCTATTACCTAACTCTCTTTTTTAAAAAAACAGATTTATGGCAATGTAATATAGAAATGTAATTCACATACCATAACACACACCCATTTATAGTACACCGTGCAGTGGTTTTAGTATATTCACAGAGACCCGTAACATCACCACAATCCATTTTAGAACATTTTTATCATCCCTAAAAGAAACCCCGTACCAATTAGCAGTCACTCCCTGTTTCCTCCAACTCCTCTAGCCCTAAGTAGTTCCTAATCTACTTTATGTCTCCATAGATTTACCTATTCTGGACATTTCATCATTTCATATAAATAGAGTTATACAATGTGTGATCTTTTGTGACTGGCTTCTTTCACTTAGCATAACATTTTCTTTTCTTTTCTTTCCTTTTTTTTTGAGATGGAGTCTCACGCTGTCACCCAGGCTGGAGTACAGTTGCGTGATCTCAGCTCACTGCAACCTCCATCTCCTGGGTTCAAGAAATTCTCCCGCCTTAGCCTCCCGAGTAGATGGGATTACAGGCACCCACCATGAAGCCCAGCTAATTTTTGCATTTTTAGTAGAGACGGGGTTTCACCACGTTGGCCAGGCTGGTCTCGAACTCCTGACCTCAGGTGATCCACCCGCCTCAGACTCCCAAAGTGCTGGGATTACAGACGTGAGCCACCGTGCCTGGCCTCATAGTATTTTCAAGGTTCATCCAAATTGTAACACATATCAATTATTCTCTTTTTTAATGCTAAATATTATTCCGTTATATGGATACAACACATTTTCGTTTATATGTTCATTTGGTTTTTTCCACTTCTTGGTTATAATGAGTAATGTTGCTATAAATATTTTTGCCACGAAAGGACTTCAGCTTTGACACTAAACAAAATGAACGTCCATTTTAGACTCGAGTCAGAGGAGTAATGATCTGACTTACCATTTTAAAAAGCTCAGTCTGGCTGTTTTGAGAACTGGATATGGACAAAGGTAGAAGCAAGGAGTGTGGTTAAGAGTCTATTGCAGTAATCCAAGAGAGAGAGATGACTGTCCATTGAATTAAGGTGGTCACAGTAGAGAAGGTGGTAAGGATGGTCAGTTCCTGGATATATTCTTAAGACAGATTCCACAGGATTTGTTGACAGAATCGGTGCATAGTAGGATAAAAAGAGAGGCATCAAAGATAACTCCAAGGGTTCTAGCCTGAATAACTACAAGAATAGAGGAGTTGCCATCAAAAGAAATGAGAAAGACTGAGAGTGAAGCAGGTCTGGGGAGGAAAGATAAAAAAATCAGTTTTGGACATATTACATTTGAAATATCTATTAGATATCTAAGTGTCAAGATGTCGGGCAGACATATATATATTTTGAAAGTGGATCCAAGAGGATCTACACATATATATGACATCTCTTATATATATAATAGATATCATCCTGGTAACATTAAATAACCAGTGTTGTTAATTTAATTTTGAGGCGTAACTGTCGATTTTTTTTTCTTTCTTTCTATTGAGACAGAGTTTTGCTCTGTCACACAGGCTGGAGTGCAATGGCGTGATCTCGGCTCACTACAACCTCTGCCTCCCAGGTTCCAGCAATTCTCCTGCCTCAGCCTCCCAAGTACCTGGGATTACATTTTTGTAGTTTTTAGTAGAGACAGGGTTTCACCATGTTGACCAGGCTGGTCTCGAACTCCTGACCTCAAGTGATCTGCTTGCCTCAGCCTCCCAAAGTGCTGGGACTACAGGCGTGAGCCACCGTGCCCGACCAACTGTAGACATTTAATAAGGGTAACCTAACTCTTTGCCTCAGATGGTATTCTACGTATTTCAATGAGAGCAGTGTGGGGTCTGGAGATCTGAGTATGAGTTCCCTTTCTATTGTGATTGATTATGCGATCCTGAGCAAGCATCTTTGCTTATTTATGCCTTAGTCTCTTCAACTTTTTTTTTTTTTTTTTTTTTTTTTTTTTTTGAGATGGAGTCTCGCTCTGTCACCCAGGTTGGAGTACAGTGGCGCGATCCTGGCTCACTGCAGCCTTCCCCTCCCTGGTTCAAGCGATTCTCCGGCCTCAGCCTCCTGAGTAGCTGGGATTACAGGCATGTGCCACCACACCCGGCTAAGTTTTGTGTTTTTAGTAGACACGGAGTTTCGTCATGTTGGCCAGGCTGGTCTTGAACTCCTGACCTCAAGTGATCCACCTGCCTCGACCTCTCAAAGTGCTGGGATTATAGGTGTAAGCCACTGCACCTGGCCTCTTCAACTTTAAAATGGGGAGTTGTGCAAGATAGGAGCCAAGACCCACTCCACCCCACCCCGTTCCCTGCAGCCCTAAAAATTCCTCATTTTACTTATCTTAACTGAAAACTGATTTTCTCAAGGTGACAGCATTTTTGGAATTTTACCAGGGAAGGCAGCTTCTTTTCCTTCTCCTGTGAACTCAGTGGGCAAAGAAACAAGAATTTTGTGTCTATATATGCCTGTCCCTCCATGGCCACTTTTTATTTCATTATTTCATTATTTCATTATTTATTTATTTATTTATTTATTTATTTATTTTCAATACTTTAAGTTCTGGGATACATGTTCAGAACGTGCAGGTTTGTTACATAGGTATACACGTGCCATGGTGGTTTGCTGCACTCATCAACCCGTCATCTACATTAGATATTTCTCCTAATGCTATCCCTCCCCTAGTCCCCAAACCCCCAAAAGGCCCCAGTGTCTGATGTTCCTTCCTGCGTCATGTGTTCTCATTGTTCAACTCCCACTTATGAGTGAGAACATGCAGTGCTTGATTTTCTGTTCTTGTGTTAGTTTGCTGAGAATGATGGTTTCCAGCTTCATCCATGCCCCTGCAAAGGACATGAACTCATCCTTTTTTATGGCTGCATAGTAGTCCATGCTGTGTATGTGTCACATTTTCTTTATCCAGTCTAACATTGATGGGCATTTGGGTTGGTTCCAAGTCTCTGCTATTGTGAACAGTGCTGCAATAAACATACAAGTGCATGTGTCTTTATAGTAGAATGATTTATAATCCTTTGGGTATATACCCAGTAATAGGATTGCTGGGTCAAATGGTATTTCTGGTTCTAGATCCTTGAAGAATCTCCACACTGTCTTCCACAATAGTTGAACTAATTTACACTCCCACCAACAGTGTAAAAGCTTTTCTATTTTTCCACATCCTCTCCAGCATCTATTGTTTCCTGATATTTTAATGATCGCCATTCTAACTGGTGTGAGATGGTATCTCATTGTGGTTTTGATTTGCATTTCTCTAATGACCAGTGATGATGAGCTTTTTTTCGTATGTTTGTTGGCCACATAAATGTCTTCTTTTGAGAAGTGTCTGTTCGTACCCACTTTTTGATGGGGCTGCAGTTTTTTTGTTTTTGTTTTTGTTTTTGTAAATTTGTTTAAGTTCTTTGTAGATTCTAGATATTAGTCCTTTGTCAGATGGGTAGACTGCAAAAATTTTCTCCCATTCTGTAGGTTGCCTGCACACTCTGATGATAGTTTGTTTTGCTGTGCAGAAGCTCTTTAGCTTAATTAGATCCCATTTGTCAGTTTTGGCTTTTGTTGCCATTGCTTTTGGTGTTTTAGTCATGAAGTCTTTGCCCATGCTTATGTCCTGATTGCCTAGGTTTTCTTCTAGGGTTTTTATGGTTGTAGGTCTTACATTTAAGACTTTAATCCATCTTGAGTTAATTTTTTTATAAGGTGTAAGGAAGGGGTCCAGTTTCAGTTTTCTGCATGTGGCTAGTCAGTTTTCCCAATGCCATTTATTAAATAGGAAATCCTTTCCCCATTGCTTGTTTTTGTCAGGTTTGTCAAAGATTAGACGGTGTCAAAGATTAGATGTGTGGCATTATTTCTGAGGCCTCTGTTCTGTTCCATTTGTCTATGTATATGTTTTGGTACTAGTACCATGCTGTTTTGGTTACTGTGGCCTTGTAGTATAGTTTGAAGTCAGGTAGTGTGATGCCTCTAGCTTTGCTCTTTTTGCTTAGGACTGTCTTGGCTATATGGGCTTATTTTTGGTTCCATATGAAATTTAAAGTAGTTTTTTCTAATTTTGTGAAGAAAGTCAATGGTAGCTTGATGGGGATAGCATTGAATCTATACATTACTTTGGGCAGTATGGCATGGCCACTTTTATACCATTGTTTTCCTACCATGAAATTAATAATCTCTCTTTTTTAAACAACAAATAATATTTTATTATTATTACAAGAGTAATACCTATTTAATGTGGACAATAATTCAAATTATGTTGCCTCTTGTGTTTCTCTGCTAATTTATCATTACATTATGCTCATACCTCTGGTATGGCATTTGTAACATTCTGTCTGCTGTTATTGGTATTTGTGGACTCTGAGATACTTCATTTCATGATGCCAGTGATTGTCTCTGACTCATTTTTGCCAGTCACAGAGTGTTCAGGTAAATACCTTATCAATCATGAACACTAGAAGAATGTATGGTGAATTAATGAGTGAGTCAATAAACCAATTGTATAATAATAAAATAAATTTTCTAAAATATAAAGTACAATAAAATTCAATTTCCCGGAAGGACCTTTCTGAAATCTGTGGGTAGATTTTCTGCTGTTTTGAACTTTTATGTAATATCATTAAACAGCTTTTGATTTCATACCCACCTATGAGGTCATTGAAATTATCTCTGGCACATGCAACTTATTTCTAATTTTTTAAAAAAGTAGCATAATGAACAGATTATTAAAAGTAGCAATTAGAATCCTAAGTCTGTCCCTAAGTAGCTGTGTGACTTTGGGTAAGTTGCTATCCCTCCCTGAGCTTCAGTTCTCAATTTGATAAAGTGAGAATTACAGATCTTATACACTGGGTTAATGTAAAAACACAATGAAATAATGAATGTGGAAATTCTTTGTAGACTAAAATGACTCTATTAAAATATCTTTAGAAAGATTTCTGAACCAGGCAGTGTGGCTCATGCCTGGAGTCCCAGCACTTTGGGAGGCTGAGATTATAGATTGTTTTGAGTCCAGGAGTTCGAGACCAGCCTGAGCAACATAGAGAGACCCTGTCTCTTAATAAAAAAAAAAAAAAAGAAAGAAAGAAAAGAAAACAATTTCTGAGAAGACACACTACTATTATATTATTTTTACTGTTAAAATGATCAAAATTCTTAAATAGAATAATTTAGCAGACTCCCAGTTTAATGCTAAGATATGATATTGATCTAACCTGAGAGTTGTGCTCTATGATTTTTCAAATGAGGAGATAGAAAAATATGTCCATAAAAATTTTAGAAATGTATGCTTAGAGTTGCTGCATGTGGCTGCACCACTCGGGTTCTCTATTCACACAGTCTCCAATAACAGCACAGTGGTCCTCGTGGTCATCCAAGCAGTTAGTCACAAGAATAATTGAGAGACCTAGTACGGATCACCTAATACATTCTGTGAGTGATATTTATAATAAATTATTAAACTGTGTGTGTCGCTCCTTGTCATTACTAATACTAAAAACATGAAGAAAAAGTTTTGAGTCAGGCCGAGCACAGTGGCTATAGCACTTTGGGAGGCCGAGACAGGCAGATCACGAGGTAAGGAGTTAGAGACTAGCCTGGCCAACATGGTGAAACCCCATCTCTATTAAAAATACAAAAATTAGCCAGGTGTGATGGCGGGTGCCTGTAATCCCAGCTACTTGGGAGGCTGAGGCAGGAGAATCGCTTGAACTCGGGAGGCAGAGGTTGCAGTTAGCTGAGACTGTGCCATTGCACTCCAGCCTGGGTGACAGAGTGAGACTCCATCTCAAAAAAAGAAAAAAAAAAAAGTGTTGAGAGAGAGAGATTGAGTTGAGAGGCTATAGCTAACTAGATACAGAGAGAGTGATACATATAGATATGGATTAATCCCTCCTTGACCTAGGTTCTTCATGTCATTTTATTAACATAGGTCTGTATCTCGGTTGGGCACAGTGGCTCACGTCTGTAATCCCAACACTCTGGGAGACCAAGGTGGGTGGAGTTCGAGACCAGCCTGGGCAACATGGTGAAACCCCTATCTCTACCAAAAATACAAAAATAATTAGCTGGGAGTGATGGCATGTGCCTGTGGTCCCAACTACTTGGGAGGCTGAGGTGGGAGGATCATGTGAACCTGGGATGGGAAGGTTGCAGTGAGCCAAGATTGCACCAATGCACTCCAGCCTGGGTGACAGAGTGAGACCCTATCTCAAAAAAAAGAAAAAGAAAGAAAAGAAAACCGAAAAAGATTTGTATTTCAGTCTTCAATAAGAAGTGTTTTGAAACAAAGGTATGGTTATACTTTGTTAAAAATTACATATCCCCAATAAATAAATCATAATGTCTAAAAACGTGCAAATGTATTACATAGGTATATTTAAATACATAAAGGCTGCACTACACAACTTTTCTTATGTTACATAAATACTATGTTTCATGGATTTATCCATTTATTCAAATAAACATTGATTAGACATTTAGCCTGTGTTCAGTCCTAGGAACAAACCAAAAAAAAGAGGGGGGGAGAAATAATGCTAATTTCTTTTTTACATGGGGTAAAATCATCCCCAGGTAAGGAAGAAAGAGTTCAGACACATGAGTTAGGGTGGTGCTGAAGTTCATCATTTGAAAGGAATTGTTTGGCCTACGACACTCCCCTCTGTGACCACCTTTGCCACATAAAAAAAGGCACATCAGAAAAATTATTCCTTCAATGCATAAAAATAATCCACTCTTAGAACTAGAAAGACTCTTGGTGGTAGCTTAGACCACAGCCTCGTTCTACAAGAAGGAAATTAACCCAGAGAGACTAAGGAATTTGCTTACAATAGAGAAAAATGAAGATCCCAAGTCTCCTTATTCCCAGTTCTGTGCACCTTCCACCACACCACATTGCTTTTGTTTTGTTTCCTGTGTAGGATTGTGTTTTACCAAAGAATTGAGAGCAAGAAAGAACCCTTACCTTCATATATCTATTCCTATACTTTTTAATTCATAACTCTTTCACATGTAGTTTTCAACCAAAAGTATTTGGAAGTGTGTGATAACATTTTTTCATAGTCACTATGACTGGGAGTTACTACGTGTACATAGTGATTGGGACCCGGGAATATTGCATAATACAGCATAATAAATATCCCACATAGGTGCAGCAGTGGTCCTGGTGAAAAACAAATGACACACTGATACGGGTTGGCTGTGTTCCAACCCAGATCTCATCTTGAATTGTAGCCCCAGTAATTCCCATGTGTTGTGGGAGGGACCCAGTGGGAGATAATTGAATCATGAAGGCAGTTTCCCCCATATTGTTCTCGTGGTAGTGAATAAGTCTCATGAGATCTAATGGTTTTATAAGGGGTTTCCCCTTTCACTTGGCTCTCATTCTCTCTTGTCTGCTGCCATGTAAGATGTGCCTTTCACCTTCTGCCATGATTGTGAGGCCTCCCCAGCCACGTGGAACTGTGAGTTCATTAAACCTCTTTTTCATTACAAATTACCGAGTCTCGGGTATGTCTTTATCAGCAGTGTGAAAATGGACTAATACACACCCTGAATATGGTTCAAGGGTTGTGCTGCTAAGTGCTTATGTAAGTACATTATATCCCATTTAATTCACACACTAAATAAGAGTCATACTATTAAAATTTCCACTTTACAGAGTAGAAAACCAAAGCACTGAGGGGAAGAGTTGTATGTATGTAGGTATGCACATATGTATACGCATTGACATTTCCTCAACACCATCCTTTTTAGTATCAAAGCACAGAATACAGGCATACCTCATTTTATTGCACTTCACTTTTTTGTGCTTCACAGATAGTACACTTTTGCAATGGAAAGTTTGTTGCAACCCTATATCAAGCAAGGCTATCAATGTCATTTTTCCAACAGCATGTGCCCACTTTGTGTCTTCATGTCACATTTCGGTATTCTCAGAATATTTCAAACTTTTTCATTATTATTACTTGTTAAGATGATCTGTGATCAGTGATCTTTGATGTTACTATTGTAATTCTTTCGGGACCACCACAAACCATTCCCGTATAAAATAGCAAACTTAATACATTTTGTGTGTGTTCTGACTGCTCCACTTTCTAGCCATTCCCTTCTCCTCTCTCCTTCTCCTCTGGCCTCCCTATTCCCTGAGACACAACAATATTGAAATCAGGCCAGTTAATAACCCTACAATTGCCTCTAAGTGTTCAAGTAAAAGGAAGAGTCACACATCTCTCACTTTAAATGAAAAGCTAGATATGATTAAGCTTAGCGAGGAAGGCAAGTCAAAAAGTGAGATAGGCTGACAGCTAGGCCTCTTGTACCAAACAGTTAGCCAAGTTGTAAATGCAAAAGAAAAGCTTGTGAAGGAAATTACAAGTGCTATTCCAGTGAACACACAAATGTTACAAAAGCAAAATAGCCTTATTGCTGATATAGGAAACGTTTTAGTGATCTAAATAAGAAATCAGCTCCAACATTCCCTTGAGCCAAAGCCTAATCTAGAACATGGCCCTAATTCTCTTCAACTCTATGAAAGTTGAGAGAGGTAAGAAAACTGCAGAATAGTTCAAAACTAGTAGAGGTTGGTTCATGCGGTTTAAGGAAAAAGCCATCTCCGGGACATGAAAGTGCAAGGTGAAACAGCCAAGTGCTAATGGAGAAGCTGCAGCAAGTTACTCAGAAAATCTAGCTAAGATCATTGATGAAGGTGGCTACACCAAATAACAGATTTTCAATGTAGATAAAACAGTCCTCTATTGAAAGAAGATGCCATCTAGGACTTTCCTAGCTAGAGAAGAGAAGTCAATGTCTGGCATCAAAGCTTCTCAGGACAGGTTGGCTGTCTTATTAGAGACCAATGCAGCTGGTATCTTTAAGTTGAAGCCAATGCTCATTTATCATTCAAAAAATCCTAAGGCCCTTAAAATTCATGTTACATCTATTCTGCCTGTGCACTATAAATGGAAAAAACAAAGCCTAAAGGCCAGCACATCTGTTTATAGCATGGCTTACTGAATATTTTAAGCCCACTGTTAAGACCTACTGCTCAGAGAGAAAAAAAAAAAAAACCTCTCTTTCAAAGTACTACTCTCATTAACAATGCATGTAGTCACCCCAGAGCTCTGATGGAGAGGTACAAGAAGATGAGTGCTGATTTCACGCCTGCTAATACAACATCTAGTCTGCAGTCCATGGAGTAAGGGATAATGATATTTAAGGAATACATTTTAGGATGCTATGGCTGCCATCTCTCCAATTTTTTTAAAAGTTCTTCTGTGGGTAAAATGCTGTCAAATAATTTAACATACTACAGAGAAATCCTTCATGAAAGGAAGAGTCAACCAATGCAGTAAACTTCATTCTGGTCTTCCTTTAAGAAATTGCCACAGCCATCTCACTCTTCAACAACCACCACTATGGTCAGTCAGCAGCCATCAACATTGAGGCAAGACCCTCCACAGGCGAAGATTACAACTTGTTGAAACCTCAGATGATCATGAGCCTTTTTTAGACATAATGCTATTGCACACTTTTAATAGACTACCAGATAGTCTAAACATAACTGAAAACCAAACAATTTGTGTGTCTTGCGTTAATGAGATCTAGCTTTATTATAGTGGTCTGGTTCCGAGTCTACAATATCTCCAAAGTGTGTCTGTATCTAAAACATTACAAAGTGAGGGAAAACCGTTTTCTGTGTAGTTCCCTCTGCTTTGGTACCCTGCTCTGAAAATTCCAGCCAGCTCAGCTTCCCTAACTTCTGATCTCTTTCTCTCTTCAATTCAGTGAAACGTCTGTGCTTGGTCTGTGCTCTTTCCTGAGAAGGATCATACCAATATCCACTATTCTTTTTTTTTTTTTTAATTTTAGTGGATATTCACTATCCATTATTCTTTTGTTTGTTTGTTTTGTTTTGTTTTTGTTTGAGATGGAGTCTCACTTTGTTGCCCAGGCTGGAGTGCAATGGCACAATCTCATCTCACTGCAACCTTCACTTACTGGGTTCAAGTGATTCTCCTGCCTCAGCCACCTGAGTAGCTGGGATTACATGCACGCACCACCATGCCCAGCTACCATTATTCTTTATTTTTATTTTTATATATATTTTTTGAGACAGGGTCTGCTCTGTCACCCAGGCTGGAGTGCAGTAGCACAATCTCAGTTCACAGCAACCTCTGCCCCCCTAGGCTCAAATGATCCTTCTTCCTCAACCCCTCTATTAGCTAGGATCACAGGCACACACCGCCATGCCTGGCTAATTTTCCTATTTTGTTTGGTAGACACAGGGTCTCAACATGTTGCCCAGGTTGATCTTGAACTACTAAGTTTAAGCAATCCACCCACCTCAGCCTCTCAAAATGCTGGGATTATAGGCATGAGCCACTGCTCCTGGCCAACCATTATTCATTTTCTACCACATTTGTACAATTATTTTTTAGTACATTTCCTTATGATGTTATTTCCTATGCATCTGATTTTTTAAAATTATGATATTAGTATTTATACAAATGTTTACATTCTGTTGTTTCCATTTAACATATTATAAACATCCCTCACTGCCATACAGTTTTCATAACCATCACTTTACAATTACAATGTAATTAAGAAATTACAATGTTCAAATCACTGCCTATACCTTAATTAATTAAGCATCCTTTTTTAGTCCTCTTTGCTATATTAAATACAAAAGGAAAATATTCATGATTGATGTCCTCCTAAATAATCTCTCTGTATTTCTCTCCCTGCTTCTCTGCAAGTCTTATTGTAGGCTTCAGCTATATTTTTGATAGTTCTAGCATGCCTTTCTGCCTCTGTGTATGCTATTTCCTTATCTGAAATAGCCTAAAATATCCTCTACCCCTTCTCCTTTTGGCTTCTCTTTTAAAGGAGGCATTCTTTTCTCTAGAAAGTCTTTTTGCAAGACTACTTTAAGACCTATGTGGTTGGATTAATTATTTGCCTATATCTATCAAAACATTTACTATACAAAACTTCCACTTCCATCATAATGGGATAACTAGTATTGGACTTGCCCTCCTGCTATTAAAAAAAATTAGAAGAATGGACAAAATATATGAAACCACTGTTTTCAGAATTTGATCAATAAGCATAACAAATCTCTGACCCCTAAGGAAAGGGAAACAAATGAGAAAAGCCCTATGATTGCCCCATTTTTTTTTACTTGGGGGTACTCTACAGAATATGAAGTAGGGAGGAAGGAGCACAGATGTCTCACTGAATTGAAGGAAGGCTAAAATGGCTGGAATTTTCATAGCAGAGTACCAAAGCAGAGGGGGCCACACAGAAAAAGATTTTCAGTAAACTGCTTGGGAACCGACTGCGTCTGTTGTTGAATACTAAGTTTTGAATACATAGAGTAAAACTCCATAAGGCTGGAAAACAATAACTGAAGACCTGCAAGCTGAACGATTCTCAAATCCCACAGAAGAGCAGAGAGATATTCAAGTAACAACGAACTAAAGAACTGAGACATTATTGAACACCTATAGCATATGATAGAAACCTGAGAAGGCTCATACCACAGTAGTAAAAGTCTCATACCATAGTAGTAGAATTCAACTAGTCCTAGAATAAAGGCTACAGAGTACTGGGTTCACCCCAGTAAAACTTAAAACAAGCCTCAAAAGTAAGCCGATCTCAAAACAGCTTAGCATTCTTTTTAAAAAGACATCAAAATTTACATATTGGAGATTATAAAATCTCAATGTCTAATGTCCAATCAAAATGTCTGGACATACAAGGAAGGAGGAAAAGATGACCCATAGGCCAGGCGTGATGGCTCACACATGTAATCCCAGCACTTTGGGAGGCTGAGGCAGGTGGCTCACTTGGGGCCAGGAATTCAAGACTAGTCTGGCCAACATGGTGAAACCCTGTCTCTACTAAAAATACAAAAATTAGCCGGGTGTGGTGGCACGTGCCTGTAATCCTAATTACTCAGGAGGATGAAGCATGAGAATTACTTGAACCCAGGAGGTGGAGGTTGCAGTGAGTTGAGATCGCACCACTGTACT
Organism: Theropithecus gelada; assembly: GCF_003255815.1. Classification (NCBI taxonomy): domain Eukaryota; kingdom Metazoa; phylum Chordata; class Mammalia; order Primates; family Cercopithecidae; genus Theropithecus; species Theropithecus gelada. The sequence goes on from NC_037668.1 coordinate 84,528,070, forward strand.
CCAACTTGCGCAAAGAATGAGAATCTGCCAAAAAAAAAAAAATAAATAATAATAATAATAAAAAAGAAAAGAAAGAAAGGTCACCCATAATCAGGAGAAAAATAAGCTCATATAAATCATCCAGAAATAACAGATGCAGGCAGGAATTTTAAAGCAGTTCAAAAATTTAAAGAGAAATACAAACATAATTCAGAAAAAAATATTCTAAAAAGAGTACAGTGGAAACTAAAATACAATATTCTAAATAAAAGAATTCACTGAATAGGCTTAACAGATTAGATACTACAGAAGAAAAGGTGGTTAAACTTGAAGACATAGTCAACTGAAATACTCCCAAAGTGAAGCACAGAGGCGAAAAAGAACAAAAAATAATGAAAAATTACAGTGACTTGTGGATAATATCAAGCAATATAACATGCATATAATTCAAATCCTAGTGGAGTGGAGAAATAATGGTTGGAAAAGTTTTAAATTTTTTGAATACTATAAACCCACAGATCCAAGAAGTTCAACAAATATCAAACCCAATAAAAACACACATATATACCCACACACAAGCACATGGCCCAAACGAAGGCACATAATAAACAAATTGCCAAACACAAGTGTATAAACAAAGTTTAAATGCAGCAGGAAAAAAAAAACCCAGACATATTACACACAGGGGCCATTTTCATAAACAATGCTAGCCAGAAAAAAAACGTAGCAACATAAAATATTGAAGGGTGACAGAAACTGTCAATCTGGAACTATATACCCAGAAAAAATATCCTTTAAAAGTGAAAGTATCACAAGATAAAATTTAGAAAATAAAAATAAATTTTTTAAATGCTGGCAGATTAGACATTCATAAAATGAAATTTAAAAAATAAAAATATAATAAAAGTTAAGGTAAAACATAGAGTCAGACAAATAAAAGCTGAGAAAGTTTATTGCCAATAGACCTGCACTACAAGAAATGTTAAAGGGGTTGGGCTTAGTGGCTCACGCCTGTAATCCCAGCACTTTGGGAGGCCAAGGCAGGTGGATCACCTGAGGTCAAGAGTTTGAGACCAGCCTAGCCAACATGGTGAAACCCCTTCTCTACTAAAAATACAAAAAAATTAGCTGGGTGTGGTGGTGCATGCCTGTAATCCCAGCTACTTGGGAGGCTGAGACAGGAGAATTGCTTGAACCCATAAGCCAGAGGTTGCAGTGAGCTGAGATGGCACCGTTGTACTCCAGTCTGGGCAACAAGAGTGAAACTCCATCTCAAAAAAAAACCAACAAAGTGTTAAAGGAAGTTCTTCTGACTAAAGGAAAATCACACAAGGTAGAAATTGGATCACGGATCATCTCTAATACAAGGTGGTGGCCCAGTTGCCAAAACTGTCACCAGTGGTAACTTGAGAGGATGTTCTGGTGAAGGGGGGTACCTCGGTTGGTGTAATAATTCAGGCATGGGGAAGGAAGCAATGCATGTGAGACTATTGTCTTGTTAATAAGTTATATTTACACTTTATAGAGGGATAACGAAAAGCTGAGGGCAAAATTAATTGTGAAGGCAAGAGAGCCTTGTTAGAAAGAGGCTCTTACCTCCTGTAGTGAGTAGCAGAAAAAGCTGAAAACCAAATTCAAGATTGAATAGTTAGAATTGCCTAGCTCAAAAACACTTAACCAAAGAGGTCTGTATGCTAATGTCAGGATCTTGGTTGGGAAAACCTGGGATTCTGAAACATGGGATGGAGAAATCTGGTTGAGTGCCCCTGAAGATTTGTGTTACCTAGGCTTAGCTAAACCTTTAGAACCTGCAGAAGTGGCCTGCCTCTCCTTACTAAGAGCCAGCACTCTCCCTGGAAGACTTGTCCTCTACAGTGCTACTGGGCCTGAACAGCAAAGTCAACAGCTATGTGGAGTGATAGCATAATCTAGCTGGGTTTATGCTGACTCTGAGAAGGGAAGATAGGGTCGCTACTCCAAATGAGCAGCAAGAATTAGCGTTTTCCAGCTAGAACTAGGGGAGTACCTGTGGCCAGGCTATGGTGCCCGGATGTTTTATCAAATACCAGTCTACATGTTGCTGTGAAAGTATTTTTAGATATGACTAACTATTTTTTTTCTTTTTTTGAGACACAGTCTCACTCCATCATCCAGGCTAGAGTACAGTGGCACAATCTTGGCTCACTGAAGCCTCCACCTCCCAGGTACAAGGGATTCTCATAACTCAGCCTCCCAAGTAGCTAAGATTACAGGCATGGGCCATGCCTGGATAATTTTTACATTTTTAGTAGGGACGGAGTTTTGCCATATTGGCCAGGCTTGTCTCGAACTCCTGACCCTCAAGTGATCCACCCGCCTCAGCCTCCCAAAGTGCTGGGATTACAGGTGTGAGCCACTATGCCTGGCAGTTTTGTTTGTTTGTTTGTTTTTTGAGAGAGGGAACACAACTAAACCATGTCATTCTGCCCCTGCCTCCACACAGCTCTATGTCCTCACATTTCAAAACCAGTCATGCTTACCCAACAGTCAGTCCCCCAAAGTCTTAACCCATTTCAGCATTAATAAAAAATTCACAGTCCAAAGTCTCATCCAAGATAAGGCAAGTCCCTTCTGCCTATGAGCTTGTAAAATCAAAAGCAAGTTAGTTGCGTCCTACATACAATGGGGGTACAGACATTGGGTAAATATAGCCATCCCAAATGGGAGAAATTGGCCAAAACAAAGGGGCTACAGGCCCCATGCAAGTCTGAAATTCAGCAGGGCAGTCAAATCTTAAAGCTCCAAAATGATCTCCTTTGATTTTATGTCTCACATCGAGGTCACGCTGATGAAAGAGGTGGGTTCCCATGGTCTTGGGCAGCTCCACCGCTGTGGCTTTGTAGGGTACAGCCTCCCTCCTGGCTACCTTCTTGGGCTGATGTTGAGTGTCTTCAGCTTTTCCAGGCAAACGGTACAAGCTGTCAGTGGATCTATCATTCTGGGGTCTGGAGGATGGTGGCCCTTTTCTCACAGCTCCACTAGGTGGTGTCCCAGTAAGGACTCTGTGTGGGGGCTTTGATGCCACATTTTCCTTTTGCACTGCCCTAGTAGAGGTTCTCCATGAGGACCCCACCTCTGCAGCAAACTTCGACCTGGGCATCCAAGCATTTCCATACAATTTCTAAAATCCAGGCAGAAGTTCCCGAACCTCAATTCTTAACTTCCATGTGCTTGAAGTCTCAACACCACGTGGAAGCTGCCAAGGATTGGGGCTTGCACCTGCTGAAACCACAGGCCGAGCTCTACTTTGGCTCCTTTCAGGCAGCGCTGGAGTGGCTGGAATGCAGGGTACGAAGTCTCTAGGCTGCATGCACCATGGGGACCCTGGGTCCAGCCCATGTAACCACTTTTTCCTCCTAGGCTTCCAAGCCTGTGATGGGAGGGGCTGCCATGAAGACCTCTGATATGCTCTGGAGACATTTTCCCCACGGTCTTGGGGATTAACATTCAGCTCCTTGTTACTTATACAAATTTATGCAGCAGGCTTGAATTTCTCCTCAGCAAATGGGATTTTCTTTTCTGTTGCACTGTTAGGCTGCAAATTTTCTGAACTTTTATGCTCTGCTTTTTCATAAAACTGAATGCCTTTAACAGCACCCAAGACACCTCTTGAATGCTTTGCTGCTTAGAAATTTCTTCTGCAAGGGGTTGCAATCCTAGTCTCTGGTAAAACAGACTTTAAACCAACAAAGATCAAAAGAGACAAAGAAGGCCATTACATTATGGTAAAGGGATCAATTCAACAAGAAGAGCTAACTACCCTAAATATATATGCACCAATACAGGAGCACCCAGATTCATAAAGCAAGTCCTTGGAGACCTATGAAGAGACTTTGACTCACACACAATAATAATGGGAGACTTCAACACCCCACTGTCAATATTAGACAGATCAACGAGACAGAAGGTTAACAAGGATATCCAGGACTTGAACTCAGCTCTGCACCAAGCAGACCTAATAGACATCTACAAACTCACTCAAAACGGCACAACTACATGGAAACTGAACAACTTGCTCCTGAATGAATACTGGGTAAATAAGAAAATGAAGGCAGAAATAAATATGTTCTTTGTAACCAAAGAAAACAAAGATACAATGTACCAGAATCGCTGGGACACATTTAAAGCAGTGTGTAGAGGGAAATTTATAGCACTAAATGCCCACAAGAGAAAGCAGGAAAGATCTAAAATTGACAACCTAACCTTACAATGAAAAGAACTGGAGAAGCAAGAGCAAACAAATTCAAAAGCTAGCAGAAGGCAAGAAATAACTGAGATCAGAGCAGAACTGAAGGAGATAGAGACACACACCAAAAAAAACCCTTCAAAAAAATCAATGAATCCAGGAGCTGGCTTTTTGAAAGATCAACAAAATTGATAGACCGCTAGCAAGACTAATAAAGAAGAAAAGAGAGAAGAATCAAATAGACGCAATAAAAAATGATAAAGGGGATATCACCACCGATCCCACAGAAATACAAACTACCATCAGAGAATACTATAAACACCGCTACACAAATAAACTAGAAAATCTAGAAGGAATGGATAAATTCCTGGACACATACACCCTCCCAAGACTAAACCAGGAAGAAGTTGAATCCCTGAATAGACCAATAACAGGCTCCAAAATTGAGGCAATAAGTAATAGCCTACCAACCAAAAAAAGTCCAAGATCAGACGGATTCACAGGCAAATTCTATCAGAGGTACAAAGAGGAGCTGGTACCATTCCTTCTGAAACTATTCCAATCAATAGAAAAAGAGGGAATCCTCCCTAACTCATTTTATGAGGCCAGCATCATCCTGATACCAAAGCCTGGCAGAGACACAACAAAAAAAGGAATTTTAGACCAATATCCCTGATGAACATCAGTGAGAAAATCCTCAATAAAATACTGGCAAGTCGAATCCAGCAGCACATCAAAAAGCTTATCCACCAAGATCAAGTCGGCTTCATCACTGGGATGCAAGGCTGGTTCAACATATGCAAATCAGTAAACATAGTCCATCACATAAACAGAACCAAAGACAAAAACCACAAGTTTATCTCAATAGATGGCAGAAAAGGCCTTCGACAAAATTCAACAGCCCTTCATACTAAAAACTCTGAATAAACTAGGTATTGCTGGAGCATATCTCAAAATAATAAGAGCTATTTATGGCAAACTTACAGCCAATATCATACTGAATGGGCAAAAACTGGAAGCGTTCCCTTTGAAAACTGGCACAAGACAAGAATGCTCTCTCTCACCACTCCTATTCAACATAGTGTTGGAAGTTCTGGCTAGGGCAATCAGGCAAGAGAAAGAAACAAAGGGTATTCAATTAGGAAAAGAGGAAGTCAAATTGTCTCTGTTTGCAAATGATGTGATTGTATATTTAGAAAACCCCATTGTCTCAGTCCAAAATCTCCTTAAGCTGATAAGCAACTTCAGCAAAGTCTCAGGACACAAAATCAATGTGCAAAAATCACAAGCATTCCCATATACCAATAACAGACAAACAGAGAGCAAAATCATGAGTGAATTCTCATTTACAATTGCTACAAAGAGAGTAAAATACCTAGGAATCCAACTTAAAAAGGATGTGAAGGACCTCTTCAAGGAGAACTACAAACCACTGCTCAATGAAATTAAAGAGCACACAAATGGAAGAACATTCCATCCTCACGGATAGGAAGAATCAATATCGTGAAAATGGCCATACTGCCCAAGGTAATTTATAGATTCAACGCCATCCCCATCAAGCTACCAATGACTTTCTTCACAGAATCAGAAAAAACTGCTTTAAAGTTCATATGGAACCAAAAAAGAGCCCGCATTGCCAAGACAATCCTAAGCAAAAAGAACAAAGCTGGAGGCATCATGCTACCTGACTTCAAACTATGCTACAAGTCTACAGTAATCAAAACAGCATGGTACTGGTACCAAAACAGAGATATAGACCAATGAAACAGACTACAGCCCTCGGAAATAATACCACACATCTACAACCATCTGATCTTTGACAAACCTGACAAAAACAAGAAATAGGGAAAGGATTCCCTATTTAATAAATGGTGTTGGGAAAACTGACTAGGCATATGTAGAAAGCTGAAACTGGATCCCTTCCTTACACCTTATACAAAAATTAATTCAAGATGGATTAAAGACATAAATGTTAAAACTAAAACTATTAAAACCCTAGAAGAAAACCTTGACAATGCATTCAGGACATAAACATGGGCAAGGAATTAATGGCTGAAACACCAAAAGCAATGGAAACAAAAGCCAAAATTGACAAAGCATCAGATCTCACAAGACTTAGTCACTATCATGAGAACAGCATGGGAAAGACCTGCCTCCTTATAGAAGCATCAGATCTCAGAAGACTTACTCACTATCATAAGAACAGCATGGGAAAGACCTGCCCCCTTATAGAAGCATCAGATCTCAAAAGACTTACTCACTATCATAAGAACAGCATGGGAAAGACCTGCCCCCTTATAGAAGCATCAGATCTCATAAGACTTAGTCACTATCATAAGAACAGCATGGGAAAGACCTGCCCCCTTATAGAAGCATCAGATCTCATAAGACTTAGTCACTACCATGAGAACAGCATGGGAAAGATCTGCCCCCATGATTCAATTACCCACCACCAGGTCCCTCCCACAACATATGGGAATTCAAGATGAGATTTTGATGAGGACACAGCCAAGCCATATCAGATCCTTAGAATTGTAACTGCTAAGTCAAAAAACAAATATGTATGTTTAATTTTGCTAGATATTAACTGGTAGTCATTCTTGTAAACCCATTTCTTCTCTTTAATTTGTCATCTTCCTTCAAGAAACCTCTAGATACTCAGTCAAACAACTCAAAACATTTGGAGATGACCTCCAACCTTCCTCTTACTCCTTGCCACCATCAAAATAGACATACAATTAAAATAATTTTACCTTCTAGGGATGTTTCAAATTGAGTTCTGACTTTTAATCCCTGAAGCCACTGCTTTAACTCAAAGCCTTGTGAGCTCTTTGGACATGCTCTTACACATATTATTTCTATCTTAGAATACAGGAGATGCCAGGCACAGTGGCTCACACCTGTAATCCCAGCACTTTGGGAGGTGGATCAGTTAAGGTCAGGAGTTCGAGACCAGCCTGATCAGCATGGTGAAGCCCCGTCTCTACTAAAAATACAAAATTAGCTGGGCATGGTGGCACACACCTATAATCCCAGCTACTTGGGAGGTTGAGGCAGGAGAATTGCTTGAACCCAGGAGGCAGAGTTTGCAGTGAGTCGAAGTCATGCCATTGCACTCCAACCTGGGCAACAGGAGAAAAATTCTGTCTCAAAAACAAACAAACAAAAAAACAAAAAACAAAAACAAAACATAGGAGAGAGTGTATAATATGACTTGGAAAATTGAAGAGGCACTAACTAGAGAAAAAGCATTCTAGGCAGAGGAAAAGGCATTTCCTAAGATACTGTGGTACGAATGTGCATGGAAAGGAAGTAAAAGAAAGCCAATGTGTTGAAAACACAAAGAGCAAAAGAAAATCAGTTGGAGAACGAAAAATGGCAGGGTTTACAGGCTATGTTAAGGATTTCTTATTTTATTCTAAAATATATAGAAACCATTTAAGGCGTTTAAGCAACTGGGTGAAACAATGAGATTTGGGGATTGGAAACATCATTCTAGCTGTTGGATGAACAAAAATTGGAGTAGTCCAGGCAAGAGATACTGATATACTCTGGTGGCAGTGGTTGTGGCAAAGTAGAAAGATTGAATGAATATTTTTAATAGATTTAATATATGTAAAAATAGATAGAACTTAGTGATGGATTGTTTAAGGGAGTGTTTCCCTTAACCACGTTTTTTCTTATATGAGTTGATGGACAGTGATTCCAATCACTGAAACAGGAAAAACTGAAAGACAACCAGATTGGGGCAGAGTTGGTGTGGGGTGGGGATGGAAATAGTGAGTTGGCTTTTTATTTTTTATTTTTATTTATGTATTTTTTGAGATGGAGTCTCACTCTGTTGCCCAGGCTGGTGTGTGATGGCACTATCTTGGCTCACTCCAACCTCCGCCTCCCAAGTTTAAGTGATTCTCCTGCCTCAAACTCCTGAGTAGTTGGGATTACAGGTGTGCACCACCATGCCCAGCTAATTTTTGTATTTTTAGTAGAGATGGGGTTTTATGGGCTGGGCGCAGTGGCTCACGCCTGTAATTACAGCACTTTGGGAGGCTGAGGCAGGTGGATCACCTGAGTTTGGGAGCTCGAGACCAGCCTGACCAACATGGAGAAACCCTGTCTCTACTAAAAATACAAAATTAGCCGGGAGTGGTGGTGCATGCCTGTAAACCCAGCTACTTGGTAGGCTGAGGCAGGAGAATCACTTGAACCCGGGAGGCTGAGGTTGCAGTGAGCTGAGAACGAGCCGTTGCACTCCAGCCTGGGCAGCAAGAGTGAAACTCTGTCTCAAAAAATAAATGAATAAATAAATAAATAAAAATTTTTAAAAAGATGTTGGCTAGGCTGGTCTAGAATTCCTAACATCCAGTCATGTGGCCACCTTGGCCTCCCACAGTGCCGGGATTATGGGCATGAACCACCATGGCTGGCCAAGTTGGCTTTTTAATGTTTTGTTGTTTTGTTTTTTTTAATCTTTTGAGATAGGGTCTCACTACGTCTCCCAGACTAGAGCACAGTGGTGCAATCACGGTTCACTGCAGCCCTGACTTCCCAGGCTCAAGCGATCCTCCCACCTCAGCTTCTGGTGTAGCTAGGATTACAGGCGCGTGCCACCACACCCGGCTAATTTTTTAATTTTTGTAGACACAGGGTCTCCCTGTGTTGCCTGGGCTGAGTTGGCTTTTTAGACATGCTGAGACTGGGTGCATTTGATATTCAAAGATAAGTTAGTAAGCACTAGATGGAAATAAAGTTCAAGGGAGAGGTCTCGGTTGTTGCTACACATTTGTGAGTCATCTGCAAATGGTGTAGTTTGAAGTCATGGGTGTATATGAGAATGCCTAAGTATGTAATGAGTACAGGAGAGGTCTAGACCAAGCCTCGAGGACTGACGACAGGAGCAACAGAAAGAAAAGGAGGAGCACACAAAGGAGATGGAGAAATAACAGCATGTGAGCGGGGTTAAAAGGTGGCCATGGAAAGGGCGTATACAAAGGAGAGAATGCTTCGTTGTGTTGATTGCTGCTTGAGGCTGAGTTAAAATGAAGCCATAAAAAATGATCATTAGATTGAGCAACAGAGAAGTCATTAGTAACTTCAATAAGGGCAGTTTCAGTGAAGTGATGGAGGCAGAAGCCTAATTAAGGTGGGCTGAGGAGTAAATAAATAGAAGGTGAGAACATGGATTACAGCTTTTCCTTCAGAGAAGCTTAACTGAGATAGGAAATACAGAAGTGTAGAAATAACTGGAGGAGAATGTGAAATTAAGGGAGGTCTTTTAAAGATGAGAGAATATTTTGAATACAGATGGGAACAACTCAGTGAAGTGAGAGGGTGGAAGAAAAAGTGGAAAACAACAAGGAACCAATCCCCTGAGGAGAGCAAAGGGAATTAGATCTATATTGAAGAACGGGCCAACCACAGGAGAAAGAACACATCATCAGATGAAAGAGGAGAGAAGGAGGAGGCAAGGGCAGATACAGATGGGTTCACAGATCTAATGATAAGATTATGAGACCATGCCCATCTGATGGTTTCTACTTTCTCAATTTAATTTGAAGAGAGGTTGCCAGTTGAATAGGCATGAAGATAGAGATTCTATGAAACAGATATCTCAATGAATAGGAAAGTGAGCTTATAGGAGAAATGTAGTATGATGGTTGGACAGTGCTGACAGCTTATTTTACTTGCCAATTGGCAATATGATTGTTCTTGTGTACTTAACATCCTGTGTTGTAAATTAATCCAAACTGATCTCTGCAAGAGATTGGTCTGAAATAACCAAATGATGGTTTCAATGCTCCACTTCACTTATGTCTTAGGCGAGATCTTCCAAAAGCAGAGTCTGAAGCAGTGAGTTTATGTTCTTTAATTTTATTAGGGAGTACAATCCCAAAGAAGAAGAGTTAAGGAAAAAAACAGTGAAACAAGGAAGGAGGAAGAGTCAAAGTGAGGATGTCATGTGTGAGTTGCTGCCAAGTGCTGTGCTCTTAAGAATCAGAATACACTGTATCTCAGGACTGCCTGCTTAGTGGGGAAGGCAGTAGAAAAGAGGAAGATGTTATCCATTAGCTGTGATCTATAAGATCATAAGTTCACCTACTGGGCTTCCAGGTTGCCCATGTCTGGATGCCTGCCCCTAGTAGTGTCTAGAAGGGGCTGCAAGGCACAAAGGAAACCCTGAGATGCGAGGAGACAGGTGTAAGGAAGAGCCAGCAGAAAAGTTCTTTTAACTCAGGCCTTCAAAGGGACAAAGAACATCTATGTCCAAAGAAGCATCTGATACAATTGACAACTAGGAATATGGCTTACCTGATTTGACTAAAGCCAAGCAATACTTTAGAAACACAGACACAATGAAAATCAGCTCATCTGTTTTTAAAGTCATTAACAGACGTCTCCTTATCTGACTGGTGAGCTGATCAGAGTTTTTAAAGATATTTTCTACATAGCAGGAGAATTTCAGGTTTTGTTTGGACAGACATACAGGAAACAATTTTAAAATTATTATTTTAGCGGGCAGAAAAGTCTCATGGGTTCTGAATGTTTTTTTGTTTTTCTTTCTTTATTTTTTTCCTTTATTTTTTTTTTTTTGTCAGGGTCTCACTCTGCCACCAAAGCTGGAGTGCACTGTTGCAATCCCAGCAGCTCACTGCAGCCTTGACTTCTTGGGCTCAAGCGATCCTCCTGCCTTGGCCTCCCAAGTAGCTGGGACATACAGGCACACAACACCACATCCAACTATTTTTTTCCATTTTGTTATAGAGACAGCTGGTCTTGAAACCTGGGTTCGAGTGATCCTCCCATTTCAGCCTCCCAAAGTGCTGGCATTACAAGTGTGAGCCACCATGCCCAGCCTTCTTTTTGTTTTTAAATCATAACGTGCTCCCGTTCTGCCTTCTAGTGCTCACTAGTTTATCAGGGGAAATCTGCAAGGAATTGCTTTATCTGTTTATCGATAACATCACTAGCAACATTTTGTGGCAGGACAATTTCTAGTTAAGAGGGACTGCCCCAGGCATTGAAGGATACTTATGTCCCTGCCCTTCACTCCCCTTACACTCAGTCTCCTCATTAAATAACAACCACCACCCACAGTCATTGTGAGGACCGAAAACACTCCTGCACGTTTTTAAGTGGACCCTATGACCCCAACCATTGGGAGACACTGCAGGAGGGATTGACAGTTAGCCTCTACTTTACAGATGGGACACTAGGGCTTAGAAGCTCAGTAACAAGGTCATATTACAGATCAGCAGTAGAGCAGGAACTCATAAACGTAACTTATTTTCTAATGCCCTTTTCCTCTCTACACAGGATCTTTAAGAAACACTAGGGACTGGCCACAGTAGCTCACACCTGTACTCCCAGCACTTTGGGAGGCTGAGGCAGGAGGATTGCTTGAACTGGGTGTTTGAGACAAGCCTGGGTAACATAGGGAGAACTCGTCCCTGTAACAAAATTTAAAAATTAACCAGGCATGGTGGTGCGTGCCTGTGGTCTCAGCTACTCAGGAGACTAAGGTGGGAGAATCGTTTGAGCTGAGGAGGTCGAGGCTGCAGTGAGCTGTGATGGCACCACGGCATTCCAGCCTGGGTGACAGAGCGAGACCCTGTCTCAAGAAAAAAAAAAAAAAAGGAACTATAGCACTCTTAGCGAGTTTGTAATATGACACAATTTATACAGATTCTATTTTCACATAGCTTTATTTGATAAAGTGAGGTTCACTTGTTAGATCATCATAGTAACAAAGATAGGCTAAATAATAGATCAAAGTCACAAAATACAAAAATCATTAAGGGATTAAAAAAAGAGATTGAGAAAGAGACTGTAGGAGGAAATTTTAAACAAACTAGGTTTATTCAGACTGAAAATTGGAATGAGGATTTGGGGATGGCCTTCAAGCATGTGAAAGATTTTCACACAGGGAATGGTATGTGTAAGTGACATACTGTATTAGTTTGAGATGCTTGCATTGGGATAATGTATGCATAGGGCTTGAAAGCTTACCAAGCACTTTCTTTTTAAATTTTTTCTATTTTTAAAATTTCTTTTTCCTGACCTATACCAGTTGGTTCACAATCAAGCACTTTCATGTGCATTATCTTATTTAAATAATTTTATAGCATCGAGTGGAGTTAAAAATGTAACTTTTATACACATGTTGTTATGTAGACATGTAAAGGAACAGGGAAAATACAAACATTACTGATAACGATAAGAGACAGGATTATTGAATACAAATATTTCCGGTGATCCAGGTTTTAATTATATAGAAGATGGGAGTTCATATAGGTACATTCCCTATCACCTAACATATAGGCAATGCAGGGAATTGCTTAATTTCATTGAAGGTATGTATTATAAGATGTAGCTGAACAAATGAACAAAACATCAATCAAAGTGAAATCAAATTTAGGCCTGGCACAATGGCTCATGCCTGTAATCCCAGCACTTTAGGAGGTCAAGGAGAACAGATTACTTGAGCTCAGGACTTGGAGACCAGTTTGGGAAACATGGTGAAACCCCGCTTCTACAAAAATACAAAAAAAATTAGCCAGGCATGATGGCATGCGCCTGTGGTCCCAGCTACTCAGGAGGCTGAGGCAGGAGGATCCCTCGAGCCCAGGAAGTGGAGACTGCAGTGAGCCAAGATTGTGCCACTGCACTCCAGGCTGGGTAAGAGAGTGAGACCCTATCTGGAAAAAAAAAAAAAGTGAAATCAAGTTCAAAGAGTAAGTATATATGTATGACAAACTGCAAATTTTTAGAAAACAGTGAAGTTAGAACACAGGATTATAGGGAATGCATGAAGCACAAGGAAAAGACAGGGCAAAGAGGATGAGATAAGAGAAACTTCTGGGAAAAAGAATTTTGAGAACAAAACTATGAACAAACTGCAAGCCTCTAATTCATTATTCATGAGGAATTGTCCATTTCATTACCTATACATGTTAGCTTACATAACTAGAAATTGGTACTTGATATAAGACATGAGAAGGACTGACTTTGTAATGAATATTATTCATATTCATTCAATGTAGTACTTAACATTATCTAATCAATTTTTAAATTAAAGGTATCTACTGTGATGGTGCCACTATACCTTCCCCTATGAGATTGTTCATGCAACAAATAGAGTACCTGTCATGTGCCTGCACTATTTCAGGCACTGGGGATACAGTAGAGAACAAAATCAATATATTCTTGTCTTCATGGATATTATTTTTTTGTATGTGTATAGAGGAGTGGGAGAGGAGATAGACAAACAAAATAAAGATTTTAAAAAGTGCAGCATGTAGGTGGTGATAAGTGTTAGTAAACATTAGCTACGAAATATCACATACTAGAAAATAAAGCAGGAATGGACTATAGAGATTGTTGAGACATTAATGAAAAAGTAGTATTTGTTGCTCTGGATAAAACATGAGGTGAGGCCAGGTATGGTGGCTCACACCTGTAATCCCAGCACTTTGGGAGGCCAAGGCAGGCGGATCACTTGAGGTCAGGGGTTTGCCACCAACCTGGTGAAACCCTGTCTGTACTAAAAATACAAAACTTAGCCAGGCATGGTGGTGGTTGCCTGTAATCCCAGCTACTCAGGAGGCTGATGCAGGAGAATCACTTGAACCTGGGAGATGAAGTTTGCAGTGAGCTGAGATTGTGCCACTGCACTCCATCCTGGGCGACAGAGCGAGACTCTGTCTCAAAACAAACAAACAAACAAACAAAAATCAGGTGAAAAGAGTAGAACTGAAAACTACGTATAAGTCCCTTGTCATTTTTTATGTAAAAATATTTTTAATGCAATATGCATAGAAAAGAGAATTAAAGAAAATATATCTGTTATGGTTTGGCTGTGTCCCTACTCAAATCTCATCTCCAATTGTAATTCCCATGTGTCGAGGCAGGTAATTGGGTCATGGGGACAGTTTCCCCCATGCTGTTCTCATGATAATGAGGGTGTTCTCATGAGACTCATGAGATCTGGTTGCTTCATAAGTGTCTGGCAGTTTCCCTGGCATGCTCTCTGTCTCTCCTGCCACCATGTAAAATGTGCCTTGCTTCTTCTTTGCCTCCCACCATCATTGTAAGTTTCCTGAGGCCTCCCCAGTCATGCTGAACTGTGAGTCAATTAAAACTCTTTCCTTCACAAATTACCCAGTCTCAAGTATTCTTTATAGCATTGTGAAAGTGATTAATACAGCAAATGCCCACCACAGAGAGTGGGGCATTGCTATAAAGATAACCTGAAAATTTGGAAGTGACTTTGGAACTAGGTAACAGGCAGAGGCTGGAACAGTTTGGAAGGCTCAGAAAAAGACAGGAAGATGTGTGGAAGTCTAGAAAGTCCCAGAGACTTGTGGAATGGTTTTGACCAAAATGCTGATAGTGATATGGACAACAAAGTCCAGGCTGAGGTAGTCTCAGATGGAGATGAGAAACTTATGTTTAAAAGGGAAGCAGAGCATAAAAGTTTGAAAAATTTGCAGCCTGACCATGTGAAGAAGAGAAAAACCCATTTTCTAGGGAGAAATTCAAGTTAGCTACAGAAATTTGCATAAGTAACGAGTAGCCAAATGTTAATAGCCTGGACAATGGGGAAAATATCTCCAGGGCATGTCAGAGATCTTCCTGGTAGCCCCTCCTATCACAAGCCCCATGGGAAAAATGGTTTTCTCACTGGAACGGCTTTAGGACTTGGTGCCCTGCATCCCATCTGCTCCAGCTCCAGCTCTGGCTAAAAGGGGTCAAGGTACAGCTCAGGCCATTGCTTCAGAGGGTGCAAGCCCTAAGCCTTGATGGCTTCCATGTGGTATTGGGCCTGCAGGTGAGCAGAAGATAAGAGTTGAGCTTTGGGAATCTGTGCCTAGACTTCAGAGGATGTACAGAAACACCTGGATGTCCAGGCAGAAGTCTGCAACAGAGGCAGAGTCCTCATGAAGAACTTCTGCTAGGGCAGTGAAAAGGGTAAATGTGGGGTTGGAGTCCCCACACAGAGTCCCCACTGGGGCACTGCCTAGTGGAGCTATGAGAAGAGGGCCACTGTTTTCCAGACCCCAGGATGGTAGATCCACAGACAGCTTGCACTATACACCTGGAAAAGCCACAGGCACTCAATTCCAGCCCATGAGAGCTGCCGCAGGGGGTGAACCCTGCAAAGCCACAGGGGCTGAGCTGCTCAAGCCCTTGAGAGTCCACCCCTTGCATCAGCATGACTTGGATGCAAAACATGGAGTCAAAGGAGATTATTTTGGAGCTTTAAGTTTTACTTGACTGCCCTACTGGGCATTGGACTTGCATGGGCCCTGTGGACTCTTTGTTTTAGCCAATTTCTCCCATTTGGAATGGGAACATTTACCCAAAGCCTGTACTGCCCATCTTGGAATAACTAACTTGCCTTTGATTTTAAAGATTCATAGGTGAAAGAGACTCGCCTTGCCTCAGATGAGACTTTGGACTTGAACTTTTATTTTTTTGAGGTGACTTTTTTTTTTTTTTTTTTTTTGAGATGGAGTTTCACTCTTGTTGCCCAGGCTGGAGAGCAATGGCACAATCTTGGCTCACTGCAACCTCTGCCTCCCAGGTTCAAATGAGTCTCCTCCCTCTGCCTTCCAAGTAGCTGGGATTACAAGTCCTGCCACCATGCCTGGCTAATTTTTGTATCTTTAGTAGAGACAAGGTTTCACCATACTGACCAGGCTGTTTTCGAACTCCTGACCTCAGGTGATCTGCTCACCTTGGCCTCCCAAAGTGCTGGGATCACAGGCGTGAACCACTGTGCCCGCCTGGACTTGAACTTTTGAGTTAATGCTGGAATCAGTTAAGACTCTGGGGGACTGTTGGGAGGCACGATTGGTTTTGAAATGTGAAAAAAACCATGAGATTTGGGAGGAACCAGGGGCAAAATAATATAGTTTGACTGTGTCCCCACCCAAATCTCATCAATCTCCACATGTTGAGGGAGGGACCTGGTGGAAGGTGATTGGATCATGGGGGCAGTTTCTCCCATGCCATTCTTGTGATAGTGAGAGTTCTCACAAGATCTGATTGTTTGGTAAGTGTCTGCCAGTTTCCACTGAGCTCTCTCTTGCTCTCCTGCTGCCATGTAAAACATGCCTTGCTTCTCCTTTGCCTTTCACCATGATTGTAAGTTTCCTGAGGCCTCCCCATCCATGTAGAACTGTAAGTCAATTATACCTTTTTCTTTCATAAATTACTCAGTCTCGGGTAGTATCTTTATAGCAGTGTGAAAACATACTAATACAAATCTAAACATTAAAGTTATTATCTTTTCTGGATAATGAAACTAGGAGTGGTTTTTAAAAATGTTTTGCTTTACACTTTGCTATTTGTATTACTTTTGCTATTATTAGTATGTGTTACTTTTATAAATCAGAAACAATAATATTTTTTAGTTACTTTTCTAAATACATGTTCTGTATCTCCACTAAATGGAATGATTTGAGGTCCAACATAATATATTTGTCTTAGATGTATGAAAGAATCATTTTCTAGACTGATAAAACTTTCCCAAAATGCCCTATAGTATCTCTCTTCATCATTACATTTCTTTCTATTAAAATGTGATTAGTTTTTCAGGTTCTGGATCAAATCCCCTGATTTCTCTTCTCTCATTCACTTACTACTTAAACTACTAATAAAACAGTTATTAGTAATTTTCTTGTACTTGATAGCCTCCTCTTGAGAGGCAGTGAGGTATGGTGATTAAGAACACAAGTTTCAGAGACAGGTGCCTAGGTTTGAATTCTATCTTGCTACTCACTATTTGTGTGACTTCGGTCAAGTTAACTTTCTGTGCTTCTGTTTCCCCACTCAGAAAACATAATGCCTACAATTCCTGTCTCAGGCATTATTTTGAGGATATGTGAGTTCATCCATTTATAGTGCTCAGAACAGTCACTGGTATATATCAAATGTTAGTCATTATTGTTCTAAATGTAATTTTCTAGAAGGCAGGGACATCATTTGTTTTTTCTCTATATTCTTAGCTACAACTAAACACAGTGATAGAAAATGTATCCTTTCAATTTATACCTCTAGGACCCAACATATGAAGGGAACAGTGATATTCGAGGTGGGGGAGAGAACAAAATGTCAAGCAGTTTTATAGGTTATCTTTGTAATTCACTTTCCATCATTCTTTGAGGTAGATAGGAGATATAAAAGTTGAGGTTCTGAGAATTTAAACATCTTGCCCAAGATGAAATGCAAATTAAATTCATGTCTGTTTGACTGTTTTCATTGTATTACATGTTGGAAATAAACAGGAATAAATGGATGAGTAAATCTGAGAGATCTGGAATTGTCTTTGGAGCTCCTCCTGTGTTTATTTACCACTGTATTCCCAGAACTTAGCACAGTGCCTACTTCACGGGAAGAGCTCAATAAATATTTATTGCTGAATGACTGAATAAATGAAGACACAGAAGGACAAAGGAACAAATCAAAGAATGAATGGGCAAAAATGACTTCTTAAAAGTGCATTTTAAGCCTTAATATTCAGTCTCATACATTCAGTCTATGATGAATTTATGACAAATGCTTCCATTCAGCACCTAGAGAAAGCAGAGGAAGTAATTCATACTTATTTGCTATAAGTGTAAAATCAGACCAACTGGTTCACAATCACCTGTGGTTTTATTTTTATAAAATGAAGAAGTAATAAGCTTCCAGCTGTACAATCATAAGTTTCATTTGTTTGACTGTGGATTCACTTGGAATTGGCAAAGGAATTCAGATAAATTTGTGTATTGTATCCCAAACATATTCTTTTCTTTTTAATTCAGGGAACTTTAGGAAAACATTTTTTTTGTTTGCATTTTAGATGATTGTATCCTGACCCACTCCCCCTCAAATATTCAGTCTTAAGCTGGTAAAAGTCTACAGGGACTCCTGGAGAAATTATTAGAGATGCTTCCTTGATGCAGATTAGTCCCCAACTTCCTCTTAATACATGTATGGGAGAAACATGTAAGTTTAAAATAAAATGGATTTGTTTATAATAAGAGGTCAACATGATAAAAACACATTAATACATCTGCAGGGTACAATGAAAAACTGTTGCAAAAAATCAGTTGTAAAAATACTTCTCATTTAGATCACAAATACCAGATACTTGAGGAATGAGTCAATATATGTCTTTGTGAAAAGAAGTTTGTATCCCACTGGTGCTTATAAAACATTTCTCAATTTATAAAAGTAGGTTTTCTTTCATGATTTTAGAGTATATAAAACTATTCACTCTGGGAATGGCATAACATCATTCTGGTTTATACAGTTACATGTTTTCTGCCCTCATACATACAGATCTTTAACATTATAATTAATTTTAGAACAGGCTACTTTGAGATAGCCAACTGCCTACAATATTGCAAATATGGTGTAGTGAGAATAGCAGAAATATATGCAGGATAAATGTTAGTCACAGATGCTTTTAAAGTTTTGGGATTCATTACTAATGTACAATATTGAACAAGAAATCTTTCTCAGTTTTTGAACCAGAATCTTGCTACAAATGAGGGAAATTTCTCATGTTTGTTATTCCTGTTCTTTTTATTATTGCACATATCTGTGGTGTATAGTTATGTAACATTGTAGTCATACAATACTTATTTATTTTATTTTTTGTGGTCACTGATACATAGAGAAAACTGTCTGAAGCATTTACTAAGCCTTAAGTTCTATTTTATTAGGGTAAAACAGATTTTCTGTCCCATCTAAGTTATTTGGGTTGAATTAGAATGATGGCAACAGATTTTATTATAAAAACGACTCACTGTCCTTTTAAATTTTATAATATAAGAAGAATCACGACAGATCCACAGCTATTAATTACCCAAATATATAGACACATAGACATACCTATAGGTTACTGTTTGGTTCCTAAATATTTGCATCTTATGCATACACTATGGTACTAAATGGTGAAAAGGTAGCTGTGTTAAGGATGATACAATTGTAGCATATTCCACGATCTGTGTATACAAGTAGCATCTTTTTGTTTTGAAAGTAAATTCAAGTATCCTGCCTTTTGTTTATGTTGCTTATGGCTTTTCACACAAGTGTACTTATAAAGTCAACTCTTGTATTAGTCAATGTTTGCTATAGTAACAAACAACCCCAAGATGTCAGTGGCTTATAATAATAAAGATTTATTTCATGCTTACAGGCCTTTGCATTGGCTACAGCTTTGCTGGACTACATGTGTTTTTGCAGTCCTGGACTGTTGGAGGAAAGCGCTTCTTTTGGCAGAGATCAGAAGCTCAAGAGACCAGGTCATTTTATGCAGGCACATTTAAAAAGCTCTGTAAGAATGTGGTAAATTACATCTGTTGAGATTCCATTGGCTAAAGAAAGTCACAAGGCCAAACCTCTTGTTGATGTAGTGACATATATTCTTCCCATGAGGTGGGCGAGGATATAGGAGAGTAAATATTAGTTGAAAAATAACACAATCTACTATGACTACAGATTAAAAAGCTAAATCATATGCCTGAGTTACCAAAAAAGTTAAATACTAAAATGGCATGGTAAATTTAAGGAAATTTTAAATATTTATTTGGACAACACCTTGCAAAGAACATGATTGCTTGGGAGCCATAGTGGAAATATAGAGAAAGAAATCTGATACATTAATTAAACATAAGATAGCATAAAGCAAAAGAGTATTTATGCCTCTTTCAGGCTTCCTTCGTACCTTGTGCTTACCTGTATCATTTTACTTGTCATTATGCTTTCTGATTTTTCATTTCTGAAGACAAAAATAAATCTTTTTTTTTTTTTTTTTTAAATCTTCGTATACCCAAGGCCAAGTAAAATCCTTAGCACAGATTGGGCACTCAATGAATGTTTGTTGAATGACTAAATGAATGCATGCATACATAATCCAGAATATATTGTTCTTACTATTCCTTTTTCAGTGCTGAAATTATTTATATTATATAACATGGGAGAACTAACATACTGTATTGGTTTTTTCCTCCTCATTTTCTTTTTCTACCTGAGACTTTTCATTTTTCCTTCCCTCAGTGAGATTATTTGATTTTTAAAGAAACAATGTTGAACATTCTCTGTTATGCAGTGAAGTACTTTCCTGCTAAGCTGCGTGTGTGTGTGTGTGTGTGTGTGTGTGTGTGTCTGTGTGTGTGTGTATAAGAGAGAGACCTGTGCAAACAATTCTTATATATTTAGGAAATATCACTGGGGTACTCACTGTTCATTTACTATACTACTGATGAAAATCAATTCTTGAATCAGTTCTTTCTACATTTATTTCTTTTGTGATTTGCTTACTGGGAAAACCTTCAGAGATTGACATCCTGTAGTTATGAGACTGTCAGGAGGACTGTTACTATATTAACACTGTTAAAAACATTTCAAATAGGTTGTATAATGCCGTGCCTTCACAGCAAATAGCAGACAACAATAGAAACGAATGAAAAAGCTTATGATAAAAAAAAAAATGGAAATAGTAGAATGCAAACTGTTTTCTATTACCATTCAATGCATATGATAAACATATTCAATTTCTATAAAATTATTGCTAAACTCACTGGGCTCAGTCGCATATTTTTTACGATTTAAACTTCACACTAAAGTCATGAAGTACTTTAAGATGAAGTTCATACAAAATCGTGTCTTTGCAAGTCATCCAGAAATAGTATAGAGATATCATCTCTGCAATTCCCCTTGCTCCTCCAAACCAAGATTTTACAATTCTGTAGTTATAGACAGACAAAGTATGCGTCAAAAGCAGAAAATATTGGCCAGGCACGGTGGCTCACGCCTGTAATCCCAGCACTCTGAGAGGCCGAGGCGGGTGGATCACAAGATCAGGAGATCGAGACTGTCCCGGCTAACACGGTGAAACCCCGTCTCTACTAAAAATACAAAAAAAAAAAAAAAAAAAAAAAAATTAAAAATTAAAAAAAAAAAAAAGTAGCTGGGCGTGGTGACGGGCGCCTGTAGTCCCAGCTATTTGGGAGGCTGAGGCAGGAGAATGGCGTGAACTCGGGAGGCGGAGCTTGCAGTGAGCTGAGATCCCGCCACCGCACTCCAGCCTGGAGCGAGACTCCGCCTCAAAAAAAAAAAAAAAAAAAAAAGTAGAAAATATTATTTTAATGTGGCTATACAAAAGGAAAAGAGATCTTGAAACTTAATTGCTCATGACAAAACTTTTGAAGACTCAAATGGGTATGATTTCTTAGTCGAGTATTTGTTTAAGTGATGTTGGTTATTTTTCCTTATAGGCCAAAATGGAATAACAGTATAGAGACTAAGATGAATTATCCAAAAGTTGACCAAAAAAAAAAGCTATCTTGTTTCATGAAATATCAGATTTGTAATGAATATTCAGAAAATTTAAATTTAGGATCTTAGACATATTATGGAAGAAATAGTAAAATGATTAAAAATAGTTAACATTTGAATTCTCAAAATTTTTGTTTAGTACAGAAAAGTACTTGGAATATAGTAAGATCAAGTTCTTTTTATCTGATTATTGCATCTAGTAGAAGGATTCCATCAGATACAATCTAGGCTAAGACTCGTGACACAAATAATATAGAGCTCCCAACAGCAAAGGAGTGAGAACATGCAGATTCCTGTAGGGACTTATTTTTAATTTATATTTGAAAAATGTTCCTAACAGATGGGAAAGAGTAAGGGACTATTCATAAAACTTTTGGCTTTCTTCCACAAAAATGCTCCATTTATTGAACAGGAAATAAGGTATAGAATATGCTTTTTAACTAGGAATTCTTTTCCCCAATTCATAGTGTTATTCGTTCCCTCTACAACCAATCTACACATCTCTTCATCTGATACCTCTCAATAGATTTGTCTTTAAATGGAGTCCAAGAATAAGTGTTTATGGCACCCTCTTTCAAGAAAGAGGAAAGAGCAATCTCTCTTTTCAATGTCAATAAATGGTAGGTGATGACCAGGTTAAGGATATTACTTGTTGTAACCAAGAAACTTGCCAGAGTGGTATGTTCCTGGTTTATCTGATATTATGCCAACTTCAGGTGAAAGCCTGGAGTTTGCTAGGGTGAGTCCAAATTTCACAGAATGAGTTTTGGACTGATGGAGATGATCGAGAAGTTGTTGAGCTTTTCAGATGTTGAATAAAGTAGGAATGGAAAACAGGGCTAAGTATCAAGAATACAGACTAGACTTAACCAGTAAACTAAGAGGCAAAGTAAGAGGCAAGTGATAAGAGTTAACAACGGGTGTCTATACAACCAATGCCGAGAGACTTTCCAGCAATAATTCAGAATGGAAGCTGAATTTGGATTCAAGGAACATAGTCCAGTGTTGGGACTCAGAAATACGACATTTGTTAAAGACAGTTTTGATTAATTCGGTCTCAAAGAAAAAGTTTCCTCCTTGTCTTCCAGGTTGTTTTCATTAAGAAATTACCGCATGACTTAGCTTTTGCCCTGTGGGCATCATAAAGATACCATTAGATTTTAGAATGGGGTAGTAAAGAAAAGGGCAGAAAGGGTGTATAATCACACTCTTTTTTATAAGTCTATGACTCCAAGTGTATTGTAATAGTCAATGAAAATAGGTAGCAAAAATCCAGTTAACTTCTTTCTTATATAACCAAAGAGAGCTTGGTGAAAGGAATATAATGAGGTGCCATTTAAATTCATGAATTAAAAAGTAAGTAACTTGTTTTTCAATTATTTCATGGGTACAAGTCTTCTCCTTGAGAACGTAAAAGCCTTGAGGGTGTTGTTCATGGGATAATTCTTTTGTATCTAGCATGTTAGACACTAAAAAATTGTTAAGGCTTGAATTACATTCTGAAAAACTAGCATCTAGTTTACTAAAAAATATTTCCCCAATGAGTAAACTTTATAGCAAACCAAATTACAATGAACTGAATAAAGCATATTAAAAGAAATAGATGTTTTATAAAAGTGACTTAGAATCAGTATTTAAAAAAAGAGAATACCTCTAAATTTAGTTTTTCATTGTTCCTAAAACATTTGAGAAATATTAGAAAAGCCTTTAAATATACATTTAAAAAATAGAGGAAGATAGGATGATTTCTTTTTATTCTTCATGGAGCATTGTAAAGCCCCACTTATGAGAATATAGTCGAAGACAGCTTTGACTCTATTTTTTTTTTCTGGAAAAACTCATGAGAGATAGCATGACAAGCTTCTCATTATACATTGTAATTTTTATTATTTCCCTAAGTGTGCCTGAAATTCTACACAATTTATTAAGTGATCCATGTGAGTCATCAAGTGAATAAATAATGAAAGAACATAAGAACAGGATTATGGGCTGGGTGTGGTGGCTTGTGCCTGTAATCCTAGCACTTTGGGAGCCTGAGCTGTGCAGATCACTTGAGCCCAGGAGTTTGAGACTAGTCTGGCCTACGTGGTGAAACCTCTTCTCTGCTAAAAATACAAAAAATTAGCTGGGCATGGTGGCACACACCTGTAATGGAGGCGGAGGCACAAGAATCACTTGAACCCGGGTGGTGGAGGTTGCAGTGAGCTGAGATTATGCCACTATACTCCAGCCTAGGTGACAGAATAAGACTCTGTCTCAAAAAAAGAACAAGATTATGGTGGCAATGCCATCTGCATGGTCACTTTGGAACACTGGCAAGGGTACCAAAGTGTCAAATTTGCATGGGGATCTCCTTGAAACATGCGTTGTTCTCTCCCTGCCCCTTTTAGGAGAAGCTTTCTGGGACACTAGGATGATGACACAAAGAGGAAAACCAAATTGCGGGGGAAAAAGCTGCCACCAATTTGGGGAAAAGTGGAAGATGTTCCCTGAGAAGGTAAGAATTACCCAAGTGGTAAAAGAAAGAAGAAAGGTACACTAGACTCGGGCGACTCAATTATGGTTTGCAACAATAACCGCTCATGACTGTTTGTGGGTGACATCCCTCACGTGTTGCTCAGCCTGTTTCCTGAGAAATTTATTGCAGATCCTGCATTGTAAAGGGCTGTAAAAAGGAATGAAACCATCTTTTCTTTTAAAATTATTTAAAATATTTTGTTATTTTTCTTGGAGAAGGGGTTTCACCATGTTGCCCAGGCTGGTCTCAAATTCCTGACCTTAGGCCATCCACCTGCCTCAGCCCCCCAAAGTGCTGGGATTACAGGCATGAGCCACCACGCTTGGCCCCAAATCATCCTTTCAATGGGTAAAAGGTTGTAGGCACTGTGAAGAGAAAACAAAATCCCTTCTCCTAAATTTTGGGACTTGCAATGGGCACCGGATGGACAAGCAGAGTCGAGGAACACTGGAAAATGGAAATGAGTATGGGTCACTTGGGTTCCATAGAGAACAGAGAGGAGAATTTTGTAAAACATCGGGAAAAACTCAGTTCCTGTAACATTTCTATTTGTCTCCAGGGCTAGCATGGTCTAGGAAAAGAGCATAATTTTTCAAAGTAAAGTTACTATTTTATTTGGGATTTAGTTTATGAAGGACAATATTGTGTTCCTGTAGCCCACACAAATAAATTATGCCTGGCCATAAATGGTAATATATTAAATGAGCAAACCAGTTTTGCATAAAAGGCATGGTCTTATTTCCCTCTGGACATGACAATGAAAATAGCATTCCTTCCTTTTTTAAATTCATTCATCACTACTTAAAGAATGACTATAATGTGGTCATTCTCAGTGAGGCAAGAGGTTGTTATAAATAGAAACAAGTAATGGTGCAAAGGCGGTAGCTTATTGTTTATTTTAATAAAATAAATCATATTAGATTCAAGGGTGTTGCTTTTTTTTTCCTCTTCCAGTAGGAAAGGGTAGAATGATGCTGAGCACCGCAGAAATTGGTATGGCTGGGTGCCACTCAAGTATAGCAGTACACAAAAAAGAAGAGTTGAGAGTCACAACTGTATAGGAATATAGTGAAGAATAAAAGTTTTCTTGAACCTTGGGCTTTTATAGTCACTTTAAATCAAGAACTGTTCTAGAAAGTGATAATTACGCACAAGAGAGAAAACTACAGGTAATAGAATGCCGGAGAGAAAGATTAACTCCAGCCAGGAATGATTAGAAAATTATTCACGAAAGTGGAAAAAGCTGGACATAATTACATGATGTATGACTTTAAAGGGTAAGGTGGCCCTTTAATTATTAAATAATACATTCTTAAAACACTTATTGGGTACCCAAGTGGTGGGGATATAAACAGGATAAAATCCATGCACTTGTATATTTTAGGTAGGGGACACATACACCATAAAAAAAGGAAGAAAAATAATGTCATGGAACAAATACAATGTCATACCACAGTATAGTGCCAGAACAGAGGTGACACAGGGCCTCAGAACAATAAATAGGAAAAAGCCTTCAGTGCTACCTGGGAAGAGACAGGTAAATTAAGATAAAGTTATTTCTGAAGCTGAGCACAGTGGCTCACACGTGTAATCCCAGTACTTTGGGAGGCTGAGGTGGGTGGATCACTAGAGGTCAGGAGTTCGAGACCACCATGGCCAACACTGTGAAACCCTGTTTCTACTAAAAATACAAAAAATTAGCCTAGTGTGGTAGTGCTTGCCTGTGGTCCCAGCTACTGGGGAGACTGGGACAGGAGAATTGCCTGAGCCTGGAAGGCAGAGGTTGCACTGAGTCCAGATCACACCATTGCACTGCAGCCTGGGTGACAGAGCAAGACTCTGTTTCAAAAAAAAAAAAAAAAAAAAAGGTTATTTCTGAACTGAGATTTCATTCACTTATTACTCGTTAATTTAACTAGCATGCATTAAGTGCCTACTATGTTCACAGTGCTTGCTCTCAAGGGATTAAGGGTCAAATGGTGGACAAGACATGTAAACAGACAAGTACAATGATGGATTTAATTAAATACACAAGTTACACAGCATTATTAAAGACAGGGAGGCCAAATATGTGTGGGAGGTTGAGGAAACGCTTCATAGAGGAGGTGAGTTTTTAAAGATGTGGATGTATTTGTTAAGCAGATTGTGGTGGAGAATATCAAGGATGAAGGAAGTTCCAGACAATAAGAGTGGGAGTAAAGGTGCAGTGGTCTGCTCCAGCTTGGTGTGTACACGGGACTGACAGAAATTTGTTATGACTAGAGCTTTGGATAACAAAGATGAGACAGGAAATCACGTTGGTAGGGGCCAGATTACAGAGAGCCTTGAATCCAGACTTAAGGACTTTGATTTTTCTCTGTAGACCAGTAATTTTCAAACTGGATCCCACTACTCCTTTGAGTTTCAAGGAAGTACATTAGGAAGGTGATATGGTTTGGCTGTGTCCCCACAGGGGAGCTCCAACTGTAGCTGTCATAATTCCTACGTGTCATGGGAAGGACCTGGTGGGAGGTAACTGAATCATGAAAGTGGCTCTTTCTCATGCTGTTGTGATGGTGAATAAGTTTCATGAAATCCGATGGTTTTATAAAGGGGAGTTCTCCTGCAAATGCTCTCTCTTAACTGCCGCCATGCAAAACATGACTTTGCTCCTCCTTTGCCTTCAACCATGATTGTGAGGCCTCTCCAGTCATGTGGAACTGTGACTCCATTAAACCTCTTTCCTTTATAAATTACCCCATCTCAGGTATATCTTTATTAGCAGTGTGAGAACAGACTAATACAGAAGGTAAAAAGCATGCCAAAAACGCAGACTTTTTGGGGGCTGTGAACGCTAAGCTAAAGAGTTTTAAACACTAATCTTTAGGCTATGTAAAATTACTGAACACTTGTAAGGAAGGAGGTGATAGGCTAAGAACTGTTTTTGGATGATTAATCCATCCACAAGATTTCTGTACCATTCCAGAAATCTGGAAGTCATCCCAAATTGCTTCATTGTTCTTCTAATTAATAATAAGCAATTGCTAAATCCTATTTATTCTTCTCCTAAACAACCCTCAAATCCATCCTTTCCCTTCCTTTTTTACTGGAACTACCAGTGGTTCAGGTCCTCATGATTTTTTCCCTTGTCAAATAAAACGGCGTTTAACTTACTGTTCAATACTCTTTAGTCAATCCTACATATAACTTTGTCATATCACTTCTTGCACCATTTTGAAATTTATTACTTTTTTTTTTTTTTGGAAACAGGGTCTCACTCTGTCACTCAG
Source organism: Theropithecus gelada (assembly GCF_003255815.1). Taxonomy (NCBI): domain Eukaryota; kingdom Metazoa; phylum Chordata; class Mammalia; order Primates; family Cercopithecidae; genus Theropithecus; species Theropithecus gelada. Next base: position 84,555,392 of record NC_037668.1, read on the forward strand.
GCTGGAGTTCAGTGGCATAATCATAGCTCACTGCAGCCTGGAATTCCTGGGCTGAAGGGACCTCTCCACTAAAGCCTCCCAGGTTGCTGGAACTATAGTCCCAGCCTCACTTTGTTGCCCCGCATGGTCTCAAACTCTAGGCCTCAAGTGGTCCTCCTGCCTCGACCTCCCAAGTCTCTGGGATTACATGCGTGAACTACCATGCCCAGTTGAAATTTGTTTCTGAAGTGTGTATGTTTTCCATTAGAGTACAAGTTCCTGGAAAACTGATGTGGAAGTTCCGGAAAGACTGTCATTTGGATTCACTGCTAAATGTTCTTCAGTTATTCATTCTCTCTTACACATCAGTTCGTCCTTTTCTGTGGATCATACAAGTAGCATACAAACATGCTATATTTTTCCCCATCTTAAAAAAATCTACCCTTGTTTCCATATCCTCTATTTGCTACTATTCTCTTCACAGCAAAACTTAAAAGAATTGTATAGAACCACTTTCTCTATTTCTTCACTTCAATTTTTTCATAAACTCACTTCACTCTGACTTTCATCTCCATCACTCCACTACAAAGTCACTTGTCACAGTCATCATATCCAATAGTTAGCTCTTCACCCACATCCTCCGTGACCTTTGAGTAGCACTGGATACAGTTGATAATAATGTCTAACAATAGCTGAAAATCTTCTCTTAAGTTTCCTCTTGGCTTAGCGGATATTTCTTTTCAGGATCCTCTTCCTTTTTTAAGATTTATTTATTTATTTTATTTTAATTTTTTATTATTATACTTAAAGTTCTAAGGTACATGTGCACAATGTGCAGGCTTGTTACATATGTATACATGTGCCATGTTGGTGTGCTACACCTGTTAACTCATCATTTACATTAGGTATATCTCCTAATGCTATCCCTCCCCACTCCCCCTACCCCACGACAGGCCCCGGTGCGTGATGTTCCCCACCCTGTGTCCAAGTGTTCTCATTGTTCAATTCCCACCTATGAGTGAGAACATGTGGTGTTTGGTTTTCTGTCCTTGCGATAGTTTGCTCTGAATGATGGTTTCTAGCTTTATCCATGTCCCTACAAAGGATATGAACTCATCCTTTTTTATGGCAGCATAGTATTCCATGGTGTATGTGTGCCACATTTTCTTAATCCAGTCTATCATCAATGGACATATGAGTTGGTTCCAAGTCTTTGCTATTGTGAATAGTGCCACAATAAACATACATGTGCATGTATCTTTATAGCAGGATGATTTGTAATCCTTTGGGTATATGCCTAGTAATGGGATGGCTAGGTCAAATGGTATTTTAGTTCTAGATCCTTGAGGAATCGCCACACTGTCTTCCACAATAGTTGAACTAGTTTACAGTCCCACCAACAATGTAAAAGTGTTCCTATTTCTCCACATCCTCTCTAGCACTGTTGTTTCCTGACTTTTTAATGATCACTATTCTAACTGGTGTGAGATGGTATCTCATTGTGGTTTTGATTTGCATTTCTCTGATGGCCAGTGATGATGAGCATTTTTTCATGTGTCTGTTGGCTGCATAAATGTCTTCTTTTGAGAAGTGTCTGTTCATATCCTTTGCCTACTTTTTGATGGGGTCGTTTGATTTTTTCTTGAAAATTTGTTTAACTTCTTTATAGATTCTGGATATTAACCCTTTGTCAGATGGGCAGATTGTAAAAATTTTCTCCCATTCCGTAGGTTGCCTGTTCACTCTGATGGTAGTTTCTTCTGCCGTGCAGAAGCTCTTTATTTTCATTAGATCCCATTTGTCAATTTTGGCTTTTGTTGCCATTGCTTTTGGTGTTTTAGTCATGAAGTCCTTGCCCATGCCTGTGTCCTCAATGGTATTGCCTAGGTTTTCTTATAGGGTTTTTCATGGTTTTAGGTCTAACATTTAAGTCTTTAATACATCTTGAATTAATTTTTGAATAAAGTGTAAGGAAGGGATCCAGTCTCAGCTTTCCACATATGGCTAGCCAGTTTTCCCAGCACCGTTTACTAAATAGGGAATCCTTTCCCCATTTCTTGCTTTTGTCAGGTTTGCCAAAGATCAGATGGTTGTAGATGTGTGGTATTATTTCCCAGGGCTCTAGTCTGTTTCATTGGTCTATATCTCTGTTTTGGTGCCAGTACCACGCTGTTTTGGTTACTGTAGCCTTTTTTGTTTGTTTGTTTGTTTGTTTGTTTTGAGCCAGAGTCTCGGTCTGTCGCCCCGGCTGGAGTGCAGTAGTGTGATCTCAGCTCACTCCAAGCTCCGCCTCTTGGGTTCACACCATTCTCCTGCCTCAGCCTCCCAAGTAGCTGGGACTACAGGCGCCCGCCACCACGTCCGGCTAATTTTTTATATTTTTAGTAGAGACGGGGTTTAACAGTGTTAGCCAGGATGTTCTCCATCTCCTGAAATCGTGATCCGCCCGCCTCAGCCTCCCAAAGTGCTGGGATTACAGACATGAGTCACTGAGCCCAGCCGATCCTCTTCCTTTTATAGGTCTCTAAGTCTGGGATGGTTCAGCCCTGAAGTCTCTTCCTTTTGCTGTCAACATTCACTTCCTAAGGGATCTCCAGTCCTGTGGGATATATGCTAATGATTTTGAAAATTACATTTTGAGTTTGGGCCTCTTCCCTGAATGCTAATGATTTTGAAACTTACATTTTTGAGTCTGGGCCTCTTCACTCTGGTCACCAACTACCTACTTGGTATGTCCTTTGGGATTGCTCTTAAGTGTCTCAAACTTAGCATGGTCAGATCAAAATTTTGTCCTGCAACCTCCCTTCTTTCCCCCCAGCTTATTTCTCATAAAGTCTTTGGCATTTCAGTCTATGGCACTCTTATTCATCTCATTGTATGGGCCACAAATCCAAGTCTTTGATTTCTCTTTTTTGATTCTTTGCACACTTTTCATCTAACCACCAGCAAAATCTCTTGGTGTTAACTTCAAAATCTTTATGTCAAATCTGAATGCCTCTCACCATTTTCACTGCTACCATCCTAGTGTAAGCTACTGTCCGCATTCATCTGGTCTACTTCAATAGTCTCTAAATTAGTTATTTTGCTTACACTTTTGACCCTTTAGACTCTCTTCCACACAGCCATCTAGAGCCATCTTTAAGTTTATAATTCATATCATGTCACTCTCCTGTTCAAAAATTCTCAGAATATATTTGACCACACCTTTTAAAAACATCTAAAGGTTTCAATACAGCTTACCCAGGATAATCTAGCTATAGGCATTCTAACTACAAACTCCCTCATTCTCCTACTTGTACACACCAATTTGGACACATTAACCTTCCTGTTCCACCAATATGCTTTTAACACTGTCTCAGGACCGTTGCACTTACTATTTCTTCTGCCTGGAATGCTCCTACCCCAACTATTTCAGTGGCTCCTTCCTGTACATAATTCTCAGATGCTACATTCTCAGAAAGACTTTCTGACAATCTATATAAAATGCCTGCGCAACCCTCCCCCATTCCCATTTTCATCTCTGTATTCATTTATTCTGCTTTTCCTTCACAGCACTTATCACTAACCTTACATTACATTATATATTTATTTGACTCTTTATTTTCTGTAGAATGCCACAGTAGAATGCCACAAAACACTCTTTTCTTGACCTAACTCTAGTCAGACTCCTCTGACCCACTAGGTCCTGGCCTTGGGCATGTCTTCAAGAGCCCAGTTTTAGCAAGAATTATGCTAAGCCAATTTAGCCAAAATTCCCCACCCTCACTACCTGACCACTCTTGATAGCTAACCAAATTTCTCACCCCCACACCATTCCCTGGGTAATAGCTGATCACCCTGGCCTGCCTTCAGCAAGAATCCTGTTAGGTCAGTTTAGCAAAGAATTACCCCACCCTCCTAGTAATTTTCCATTCATCAACACATCTTGTTCCTCCTCCTTGGCTATAAATCTCTACTTTTCTTTGTTTTATTTGGAGTTAAGCCCAATTTCTCTCTCCTACTGCAAAACCTCATTGCAGGAGGTCCTATAACTATCACAATAGTCCCAAATAAAGTCTGCCTTACTGTCTTTAATAAGTGTCATGAATAATTCTTTTCTCTAACAAAAACTACCATTATAAGTGGTAAATAAGATAGGCTATACTGTTTTGTTCATTGCTACATTCCCAGTGCCTAGAAGAGTAGTGTGCACTCAGCAGGTATTCAATATATCTTTGTTCAATAAATGAATGTACTTAGAACAAAGCAATGATATACTCAGAGAATCTAGAAACCTTTTATCTGTGGAATAGCTAGTTGTGTAACAATTTAAAAACATTTCAATATTTTAAAAGTAGAGGGTGAAAAGTTTATTAATTAATGCTTTTTAAAACTATTAACAGAATTTTACAGAATTGAAACCCCAGAGTCTTGAAAGGGTACCTAGTCTCAGCCTACATACAAATTAAAAAAAGAAATTGAATTCTTTCATTATTTGTTAAGGTCTTTATTCTTGGAAGGAGAATTAGTTTATTATTTATAGAGCATTTAGAACTTGAAATTACCTAATTTATCTTAAGTTTGTATTAATCATGTCAAAGCTTAGTAGTTAATGTTAACAGGATTGTGCCAACAGCCAAAGCATTAACACCCACTTGAGGTCATTAAAAGTATTATAAAAGGTTTCAAATAATATGTATATTACATAGTTTTGTCAGGGGTTGTTTTAATTCTAATGGACAGCCATAACAGAGATGGTAATCAACTCAAGGTGACACTGGTATCTCCTTACCCAAACGTCACCAGTTCAAAAGTATTCAGTACAGATAGTCACTGAATCCATGCCAGGAGGGAAATAATTGATTTAACTGATCTAAAAGTGTATTTGAGCTTTTTTCAGACAAGCTGTCAATACACACATGAAAGCAAGATTCTAAAAGTGCTGTCAGATCCATAATATTTATACAGCAAAGCAAACAACCTTTGTTATTCCAATTAATGCATCTGCTCATGAAGGAAGTCTGATCCAAAATGTTTTTTTTTTCCTCAGCTGCACTGAAAATTATAATGTTGACTCATATCGAAGCAATTTAGAAATGTACTCAGTCAGAAAATGAAAATGGATTATGTTAAGTATAATATTTGTTACTAGGGTACCTGCTAAAAATACCACCTCAAAATCATTTATTACATTTCCTTTAAAGGGTTTCAAGTACTGTCACGCATATCTACTTATCTCTTTGAAGGGGGCTAGGCCTGTAATAGTATTATCTCAACCTTACAAACCAATGATGACAAATATTAGGAGATAAACTGTGTATAGGGAAAATAATGTGGCAAGATCAGTTTGTTGAGATACCTTGGACAGTGACCTACAATACTTTACAGTAATTACTCTATCTTTTTCCCTCTATTGTTCAACTCTAAAACAGGAAGTGGAGTTTGGGAGTTGAATGTCTCAACAACTGAAAAGTACCTTAGTACTTTATAGTCTAGTTCAACACTATTAGTTTTACCAATAAGAAGTGAAATGATCTGTTTAAGGACATACTGCTAAGAGGCTAAGATGGAACATGAACTCAGGATATATATACACATGTACAAATATATACACACAGATAATGTATATACATATAGAGTATATATATGCTAAATTCAATTTAGCATATATACACATATATACATATATGTATGTATACATCTGTATAGAGACATACATATATACATATATATGTATATATGTATATACACATATTTAATTATATATATAATTTTGAGACAGGGTCTTGCTCAGTTGCCCAGGCTGAAATGCAATGCTGTGATCTTGGCTCACTGCAATCTCTGCCTCCCAGGCTCAGGTGATCCACCCACCTCAGCCTCCCTAGTAGCTAGGACTACAGACGCACACCACCAGCCCAGCTATTTTTTGTAGAGACAGGTTGTCACCATGTTGCCCAGGCTGGTTTTGAACTCCTGGACTCAAGAGATCCATCTGCCTCAGCCTCCCAAAGTGTTGGGATTTCAGGTGTGAGCCACTGCACCAGGCCATGATTTTTTATTCTAAATACTGAGCTTTTTCTGCTACCTCTTGTTCAGATAAATCCAACAAGATTGGGATATTCAACAGTTAAAATGATTCGATGTTTCAACAAATACATGACATTTTTAAAAAAGAGTGGGAGGAGAAAACACTGTATATTAAAAGAGATGTATTGACAAAATGGTAAGTGTGACTTTTTTTGATCCTGATTAGCATAAACCAGTTGTAAAACTACATTCCTGAGACAATCAAGGGATATTAACTACAGAGTGGGTATTTCATAACAGTAAGGAATTAGTGTTAATTTTGTTAGATATGATAGTAGTAGTATGGCTGTGTTAAAAAGAAGTGCTTATCTGTTAGACCTATATACTGAAGTATTTGCCAGTGAAATAATCTGGTTATTTACTTTAAAATACTCCAGAAAATAAATTTAACAAGTGCAGAGATAGATTGGTAAATGATGACAATGTTGATCATCACAGATGCTAAGGTTATTTATGTTACTCTACTTTTGTGTATGTTTGAAGTTTTTCACACAAAATTTTAAAAATGTAATTATTGAGCTTGTACTTCCTATAAAATACCATAAACATCCTTTATTATTCATCGAGTGTCCAACTTTTTTATTTTAAATTGGAGACAACCATAGAAGCCCTATATCATGAATCTATAGACTTCAGAGGTGCTAACTCATGCCTCTCTAACCTCACTAATGACTGCTGTGCTGAGAGGTAAAATTATGCTTTGCCTTTAATATGTGTATACATAAGATAAAACTGCACTCTTCCCTGTATTGTTGTTACTTGATTCTCTAACTTAATAACTAACCCTTTCTAAAATTCAATTTAGCAAATATTTTTGGAATGATATACCAGGTTCCACTAGGCTCCAGAAACAGCAAGTGGGATATGAACATATCATTTGCATATATAATATGTAAAAAAATATATAAATACATATATGTATATATCTATATGTATGTATAACGTATATGATAATAGAATTGATAAATTCTGTATTAGCTATATTAAACATGTACAATGGAAAACCTAAAAAGAAACGTGTAATGAAAAACAATGAATCATGCTTAATGTCAGAATTATCTTTCTATTCTATTTAAAAATTTACAAAATATAAAGGGGTAATCAAAGAGTATACATCCAGAAAATGCAGAAAACAGGTATTATAGAGGTATATTGGATAATTAATTTATAAAAATATTGTTATTTTTCTGGATTTGGGGATGTTTGTGGCATTTGTCAGCTTTTATAAATTTCTAGATGGTTGTTTTTCAGTTCAAATACTTTCATACCCAATTTTGCATTTTTTCCCCCTTAAAGAGGTTCCCCCATACTGAATAAACTTCAGGTGCCACACTCTTTGAATCTGTTTGGATGTCTATGTTTTGTCAGGCACTGTCCCAGGAGCTAAGGATACATCAGTGAACAAAATAGAGAAAAAAGTCCTCTCTTCTTTTGTGAAGTTTAGATTCTAATGGGGAGAAACAGACAAAAATATAATAAGCACGTAAATTAAATAGTATGTTAGATGGCTAGTGCTATGTAAAAAAGTTGAGGAGGGTCAGGGAACGGAGAGTGCAGGGCAGGGAGCATGAGTGAGATAAAACTGCAATTTAGGCCTGGTGCGGTGGCTCATACCTGTAATCTCAGTCCTTTGGGAGGCTGAGGCAGGAGAATCACTTGAGTCCAGGAGTTTGAGACCAGCCTGGGTGACATAGTGAGACCCTGACTCTAAAAAAAAAAAAAAAAGAAAAAGAAAAGAAAGAAAAGAAACTGCAACTTAAATAGGGTGGCCAGAGTAGGATTCACCAAAAAGGTAACTGAGCAAAGACTTGAAAGAATTGGTTACTGATAAAATCAATGGTATCTAGTATAGTATATTAGTTTAGTGATCTTGCATTAATGTACTATTTAGGATTTATTTTAGAATATTTGAAGGTAAAATGACCCCAAAGTTTCAGAAGTAGGAGGGTAAAGCGGTAATAGTTGGACCAGCGCCAAGAACTGAACACCTCTCTGGGGCACCAGTCTTAGAAACTGGTACTAAACAATAGCGGTGTGAAACCTTCATTGGAAGATAATGAAATGGGAACATTGCATTTACCAGAACATCTTTAGGGGTGAGACCTCCAAGGGGCATGACTCTTAAGGAGATCTAGTCTGATTAACTGTCGGGTTTTCTGTTGCTGAGTAGGAAGAGGCAAATATGGAACCTTATCTGAAGTGTGCAGGACAACTGAGGGCTGAGTGCTGCACCAAGAGTTGTCCTTCTTACCCACTTAGCATTCAACCTTTCCTCTAAATAGAAGTCAGAAAAGCAACAAAAAGTAGTTTAAATACTTACAAATTTGTAGGATATATTATTGGACTGCCCAAGAAATAAAAAAATATGAAAATGGAATCACAACTGTGACCATTTTTAACTTTCTTAGAGCACCATACGTTCTTTTTGTATAGGCAGCTGCAGTATATTAGGCAGACTGAAGGACACGTCAGAACTGGGTATAAGTTCTGACTCTGCCACTTTTTAGCCCTGGGAAAGTCAGAAAGGGAAAAACTAAATTTTATCATCTATAAAATGGGAATAATCTTTCTTTTATGAAAATTAAATGAGATAATTGTGTTTAAATGAACTTCTTAATCAACAAAGTATCATAGATGTTTCAGATAGTAACAAAACTATAAGGTAGTCCACAATAACGATGTAAGAATCATTGTTATGAAGTGTATAATACTTTAATTTACAGTATTTAATAACAAATAGTTAAGACAGTATGAAATGCTTTAAATTCTCAATTTACAGTTCGTCTTAATGTAGCTTCAAGAAAGCAATCTAAGACTTTTCAACACCTTTTAACGGGATATTAGAGCAGAAGACATATACATCTCATACGGCAAAAGCAGAATAGGGCTTTTCTTACTCACTTGAATACTGAAGGAATGACCCTTAACCAGATGAAAGCTCAGCACAAAAATAACTGGCTATTTTCTCAAAATTGCCAGCTAGGTAGAGTGATTCCTAAATGATACTTCTTGTCAGCAAGAAAGATGATCTGAAGAATGAACAAAAATAGCCTCTGTTTAACAGCTGTGATATCTATAATTTATAAGCTGTGATCATCTCTCATCAGATTGTCTTGATGTTTGGATGAGAATGAATGTTTGAAATTTCTATATTTAGTACTTCTCAGAAAACAAAATTTTGTTGTGTCCTATTTTTTATCAATACATTTCAATTTACATATAAACAGTGTTCAAGAGACTTCATGTTTGAGGAATGTGACCTTGAAACTCTACTGGCATGCAGTGCTATAAATGTCTGACTAATCCTTAATTACTTATCCCCAAACAGCAATTTTTTTTTAGTTTTAAAATTTTTTCTTTGGCAAATAAAAATTGTATATATTTAGTATGTATATGTTTTGAAATACATATTGTGGAATGTCTATGTCAAGCTAATTAACAAACGTATATGAATCTTTTTGTGTGTGTGGTGAGAAGCAAATAAACTTTAATCACTGAAATACGGAACAACATTAAAGAATGGGACAACATGAAGGAAGGAAAGGAGGGAAGGAAGGGCGGGAAAGAAGGAAGGGAGGCAGAGATAATCACTTTATTACCTAATTCTTTGCCAGTCTTTTTTCTTTTTTGTGGGGGGGGGGCGTGGCGAGGTCAGTCTTTGAACACGCTACCTAGGCATCATGCTTCTAATTTCCTCTTACTACTCTTTTCACTTCTATATCACATTTATTCTTCCTTTAATATGTGGCCTTGTATTGGCCTCGCCCTTCACAATTCCTCTGTCGCTCACGTATTTTACTTTCTGTGGGTAGAATGTTGTTTGCCTTTCCACGTCTTTCCCATTTCCCTCTTATACAGCTGTATCACATTTCGGTACTATATGTTTATATAAGCGCGTGGTAAAACTACTTATTTATATAAGCATGTGCTAAAATACACTCGAGCAAATACCGTGACTGAGATTTTTTGGAAAACTGTGGGCAAATTAGTTACAATTGAGAGCTCTGGCGGAGAGGGTCTGTTCTATCTACAGGACAAAATAATTGGGAATTACAGAATAAGTAGAGGAGGACAGTTCAAGAGCGCACAGAGCTGCGTGCGTTCTCCCTGTGCCGCGACCTGTATCCAAAAGCCTCAGACGAAACTGAGGGGCTTCCTAGAGGCTCTTCTGCCACTGCCCTTTTGACCAGGGCCCTTCCCGCAGTCTCCACTCCCGCCTCTTCCCTTTTACAGCCCCTCGCTCCCCACACCCGAGGCTCGTCTCTTCTTCCAGTTTGACTTCCACGTCTTTCCATTCCCTAGAAACCGGCCCCAGCCTCACCCCCCATTTTCACCCCCTTCGGTTTTCCTCAGAAAGGGCCCCCTGGCTCCCTCGGGACCCTCGCCCACCCCACTTCGCAGCACCTGCCGCATCCGTCCCTCACTCGGACCCGGCGCACCTGGCGCGGCCCCTCCCGCACTCCCGCCCAGCGCCCCGCGTCCCCAGCCCCCGCCGTCGCTGCCTCTGGCTCTGCTGCCGGCGCCTCTCACTCCCGGGAGCCGGCGCCGCGCGCTCCCTCCCTCGGCCCCGCCCCGCCCGCCGCTCGCCCGTTGCTTCCCACCTGGGCCCGGCGCGCCCAGCGCCCCCTCCCGGGACCCCGCGCCGCCCCGTGCCCCTCGCGGCTCGGGGTCCGCCCCCCCCGCCCGCAGGGCCCGCTGCACTGTGGGTAGGCGGCGGCAGCGGCGGCGGCGCGGAGCGGCAGGCGGCGGAGCGAGGCCGCGCGCGCGGAAGATGGCTGAGAAGCAGAAGCACGACGGGCGGGTGAAGATCGGACACTACGTGCTGGGCGACACGCTGGGCGTCGGCACCTTCGGCAAAGTGAAGAGTTGAGTACGCGCTCCGGACCGCTGTGCGAGCTGCCTGGCTTGCGGGAGGCCGGGTGGAGAGGCGGGAGCCCCGGGCCTCGGGCGGGCGCGGGGCTCGGCGGCAGGTGGAGCGGCCCCGGGCCGCGCGGAGCTGGGGCCCCGGGAGGGTGGCGCGCACCGCCTCGCCTGGCACCGGCGCCCGGGTCCCGCAGGGTCCAGAAAAGAGGGCAGGGGTGTGGGCTGAAGACGGGCGTCCTGGGTTCCAGGTCCCGCGCCCATCCGCCTTTCCGGAGGTTGGAGCAAGGCACTTCTGTCTTCTCTGGACCTCAGTGTCCTCCTCTGCAAAACCGGGAGATTGGACTCTATCCACGAGGCGCCTCCCAGCTCTGAGCCTGTAGGTTCAGGGCGGGGATCATGCACGCTGAGGACTGAGGCGCCGTTTCGTGCCGGGTGCCCTGTTAGGTGCTTTACATGGGATCTCATTGAATCCTACAGTGACTCGGTCAACATGTTGTCCTCACCCTAAAGGTGAGAAAACTAAGACCCCTAGAGATGGAGTAACAAGCCCAAGGTCACACAGAAATGGGCAGTACCAGAGTGAAGTCTAAGATGTCCTCCAATTCTGGTCTTGCTGGGAGGTCCCTGCCATCCCCAGATTCCTTCATGTTCCAGGACTCTCGGTTGTTGGGGGTGACTGGGGGATGCTCCAGGGGCCAGAGGTTGTGAGTCTTTCTTCCTGGGGTGTTGTTAAACGCTGGAATGCAGCTGGATTGGGTCAGAGGTTAATTAGAACAGAGAGGTCTGAAGGTGGGTGTGTTTGTAAAATGGCTATGGGAAGACTTCTAGGGTAAGGGAGAGAAAAAGTTTCCTTGGTGTTTGGAGGATTGAGGTTGAGGAGGTCAGGACTGCTAAGGCATATTCTGCTAAGGTCTGTCTTCATGGAGATAGGATCCCATTTTGGGTGTAGGAAAACAGGCTGCTTTTGAAATGTTATACTTTATTAGAGTTAAGTTAACTAGTAAGAATAGTTAAGTATTGAGCTTTCATTTGTTTTCTTTTTTGTTAATTAGTCATATGGGATTTAATTAACCTGCCTTCTCTCCAGAATAGACACAGTTATTTATTAAAAATACTTTGTTGTAAATCCAGAATTATAAGTGAAACATTGGCTTTTTTTTTTTTTCCTCTTTGCTGAAGAAATGCTGAGTAGGCAATCTGAAAATTTTATTCTGAGGTCTCTATTTCCTTGTAAAATTCGTATTTTAACCCCAAGTCAAGGCTGTTGAATGAGTAGAAGAGACTCATTGTTCATTCCTGTGGTAAGAATCAGCTCCTGTTTTCTTGCACGTGTTTAATACCCATTCATTTGTTAAAAAAACTCAGCACCTGCAGCGTGGTAGGCACTGTTCTAGGCAATGAGGATACAGCAAGGAAAAAACAGATCTTTTCGTGGAGCTTTCTAGTAGGGGAAGGCAGACAGTAATCAGAATATATATGTAAAAGGTATATTTAATTTTACTGAGAAAAATGAAGCAGGGAAAGGAAGATAGTTTTGTGAGGTTGGCAGTTTTCAATAAGGTGGTCAGACAAGGTGGTATTTTTGCAATGACCTAAAAAGTTTGTAAAATTCTTTGCGGTTCTGTGAGGGTTATGAAGTCCTGGGTTATTTTTGAAAGACCTTATAAGTAGAGTGGATAGTTAGAATGTGTTTAAGATGAATACAGAACAATCCAGGGATTGTAAGGGATACAGTAAGCCTGTAATGTTACTTGTCATTTAGTATCATTATTAAGGACTATTGTGTTACAACATTATACAGTTGCTCAAGCAAACAGTGCCTTTGACATTTGGACATGTACACTCTCAAAGTTATATAACTTAACCCTATGTCCTTTCAAATTGTGTTAAAAGTTTTTGCTGGTCTTTTTAAGTTTGTATACTGTAATCTGAATGTAGAGTAGAATACCCATCAGATCAATCAGTCCATTGTCAAAGACAACTTAAATCTCTTGTATGTACTTTTGAATTGTTTCCAGGCACTGGCTTCTTAAAATATAAACAGAAAGAACTTTGATTTATGAGAAATCCTTTTCCTGGAGAACCTCTGTCCAATGAACAACCAGTTGAAGGAGTTTTCCTAACACTGTATTAGATCCTCTGAAAAGTGATACTATGGTTTCCTATCCAAGATTATGATCAGTACAATTGTTTAATAAAAATTATAGAAACTGCTACAATCTACAGTTACTCATATAATTCTTCAAGGGACAAGTGAAACAAGTCTTTTTTTTTTTTTTTTAAACTGTGGCTCATGCCTGTAATCCCAGCACTTTGGGAGGCTGAGGCGGACGGTTCAGTTGAGGTCAGAAATTTGAGACCAACCTGGCCAACATGGTGAAACCCCGTCTCTACTAAAAACACAAAAATTAGCTGAGCGTGGTGGCAGGTACCTGTAATCCCAGCTACTGAGGAGGCCGAGGCAGGAGAATCGCTTGAACCCAGGAGGCAGAGGTTGCAGTGAGCCGAGATTGCGTCACTGCACTCCAGCCTGGGTGACAGAGCAAGACTCCATCTCAAAAAAAAAAGAAAAGAAAAGAAAACAGCTTTATTTAGGTATATTTTATATATGAGATTCATCTGTTCTAAGTGTACAATTCGATGATTTTTACTAATTTTGCCAAATGTTGCAACCATCATTATAGATCAGTTTTAGGACATTTGAGGACACCACAGTAAGATTCCTTATACCCATCACAGTTAATCTCTTTCCTACCCTCAGTCCCAGGAAATCACTAATCTGTTTTCTGCCTGTATAAATTTGCTTTTTCTAGGCACTTCTTCATAAACATGATCATTCAATATGTCATCTTTTGTGTCTAGCTTCTTTAAAAATGCTTTTGAGATTCATGCATGACAGAGCATGTGTCATTAGTTTGTTCCTTTTTATAGTTGAATAATATTCCATTGTGTGGATATGCCACATTTTCTCTATACAAAACCAGTTGATGGTCATGGTTTCAAGTTTTGGACTATTATAAATAATGGCACTACGAATATTCACATGTAAGATGTAAGTCTTTGTGTGGACATATGTTTGCACATAGCTTGGGTAGATAACTAGAAGTAGAATTGCTGGGTCATATCATAGTTTTATGTTTTACTTTTTGAGAAACTGCCACACTTTTAAATGGTCACACCATTTTATAACAGTCCCATCAAAGATGTATGAAAGTTCCCTTTTCTGAGTATCTTTGCCAACATTTGTTATTGTCTGCCTGATTTATTACAGCCATTCTAGTGGGTGCGAAATAGTATCTCATTGAGGCATTAATTTTACATTTCCCTAAGGACTAATGATGTTGAACATTGTCTCATGTAATTACTAGTCATTTGTGTATTTTCATTGATGAAATGTCTGTTTATATCTCTTGTTCATTTTCTAATTGGGTTGCTTGTCATCCTATAAGTTGAGTTATGAGGATTCTTTGTAAATTATGGATACAGATCCTTTAATGGATATATTTCGCAAATATTTTCTTCCAGTCTGTTGTGTCTTTTCATTTTCTTGTGTCTTTTGAAGTATAAAGTTTTGAATTTTCATGGGATCCAATTTATTAGTTTTTAAAATTATTTTATGGACTATGCTCTTGATGTCATAGGTAAGAAATCTTTGCCTAGCCCAAGTCTCAAAGATTTTCTTTTATGTTTTCTCGTAAATATTTTATTATTTTAGCCCTTATATTTAACTATGTGATCTATTTTGAATTAATTCTTGTGTATGGTGTGAGATAAGGGTGTAAGACTAACTTTTTGCAGGTGGATAACCAATTGTCCCAGCAGTTTTTGTTGAAAGCAGGTGCATTTTTAATTGCTGTAGATTTTAGACATTGCAAAATGAATTTCTACTAAAAAAGCTAATAGGAGATGATTTAATTTTAAAAGGTTGGCCAGGTGTGGTGGTCCATGCCTGTAATCCTAGCATTTTGGGAGACCGAGGCAGGAGGATCCCTTGAGCCCAGGAGTTCAAGACCAGCCTGGGTGCATAGGGACACCCTGTCTTTGATTGATTGATTGATTGATTGATAGATAGATAGATAGATAGACAGACAGACAGACAAATGGTTATAAAAACATGGAAATGGAGAAGCAAGGAACATCTTATCTGCTTTCTCTCTTGACTTTTTTTCTTTTTCTTATTTATTTGTTTATGAATTAGCTTTTTTAGGGACTGTGTTGGCCAGGCTGGTCTCGAACTTCTGGCCTTAAGCAATCTATCTGCCTCAGCCTCACAGTGTTGGAATTACAAGTGTGTCCTACCATGACCAACTTTGACTGTTATGCTAATTATACATTTGGAAATTTTAAGCCAAGCACAGTGGCTCACACCTGTAATCGCAGCACTTTGGGAGGCTGAGGTAGGTGGATCACTTGAGGTCAGGAGTTTGAGACCAACCTGCCTAACATGGTGAAGCCTCGTCTCTACTAAAAATACAAAAATTAGCCCGCTGTGATGGTGTGCGCCCATAATCTCAGCTACTTGGGAAGCTGAGGCAGGAGAATCACTTGCACCCAGGAGGCAGAAGTTGCAGTGAGCCGAGATCGCGCCATTGCACTACAGCCTGGGTGACAGAGCGAGACTCCATCTTAAAAAAAATAAAAGAAGGAAATAAAGAAATTTTAACTTCAGTTGCTGATATATCAGTTTATGGACCAAAGTTAGGTATAAAAAGCAAAAATTGAAAATGGAATAGTTTTAATAGCAGTAGTTTTAATTTGTTTTTTAAAAGTATATGGAAATCTTTGTATTTGTTAATAAAGCCTTATTTAAAATGTTTTAAATTTTCTCCTTCATTAGTCTGTTGTATTATTAAATTGCTGGGGGACTGTTTTTGGAAACAGATTATATGGGCTGGCAGAGTTTATAAGTAATGCTTTTTATCTACTAAAAATTTTTCTCAGCCGGGCGCGGTGGCTCAAGCCTGTAATCCCAGCACTTTGAGAGGCCGAGACGGGCGGATCACGAGGTCAGGAGATCGAGACCATCCTGGCTAACACGGTGAAACCCCGTCTCTACTAAAAAAATACAAAAAAATTAGCCGGGCGAGGTGGCGGGCGCCTGTAGTCCCAGCTACTCAGGAGGCTGAGGCAGGAGAATGGCGTGAACCCGGGAGGCGGAGCTTGCCGTGAGCTGAGATCACGCCACTGCACTCCAGCCTGGGCGACAGAGCGAGACTCTGTCTCAAAAAAAAAAAAAAAAAACAAAACAAAAAACTAGCCGGGTGAGGTGGCGGGCGCCTGTAGTCCCAGCTGCTCGGGAGGCTGAGGCAGGAGAATGGCGTAAACCCGGGAGGCGGAGCTTGCAGTGAGCTGAGATCCGGCCACTGCACTCCAGCCTGGGCGACAGAGTGAGACTCCGTCTCAAAAAAAAAAAAAAAAAAAAAAAAAAAAAAAAAAAAATCTATATTAACTGTTTAGGTTCTCACTCTGGATAGGGTAGAACTGTTAGAGAGCTCTTGTAATTAGACTTGTTCATCTCTTACTTAACTTCTCTAAAGGTGATAGAAATTCTAGAATGGTCCTGTTGTTTGTGTTATATAAAGACCGGTTGAAGAAAAAAAATTATAATGCCAATTATTTATTTTAAAAGAAGCCTGCATTTTCAAGATGAGGAGTAGTATATATGTGGTTTATGATTTAAACAAATTTTTTTTCAACATTTTACTCCAGAAATACATTTACCCATATGTGGTTTATGAAATAATTATTCTTCATTGGAATTTTTCACCAAGGGATACTTAGGTTCTTCCTTGTCAGCAAAGTCTCACCAAGAAGTTACCCTTTCTGTTTTTCAAATAGTTACGTGAGTGGCCTACAGACTGCTTTCAAGAAATTAAGTAAATATTTTACTAATTCCCCACTTGTTTTTGAGATAACAGGAAGGATAAACCAAACCAAACCAAAACAAAACAAAAAAGTGAAAAGTGTTACCTTATTTTGAAATGTAAATATCAAGTCCTAAATGATAAATCAAATTTCACACAACTGTCCCATCAATTGACGGAACTAAAAGTTATGTCTGTGGTATTTTGGTCCTTTACTAGGATTTGTTTCTGACTTGTGTGCTAGTGTGGAAGCCCTGACCAATTTAAACTCCCTGGTCCTTGTTTTCTTCCCCTCCTAAAGGATAACACTGGAATAGCGAATCTGTGAGGTCCTTTACAAAGCTATCATTAAACCGATTTTTAAAAGATTTAACTCCTCAAAATGGATGTATGTAATTATTCATCCTGGTTAATGAAAATTGGAATTTCTGAATCTGAAATGTAGATGTAATGTAGAACAGGGGAAAAGGAAACATATTTGCAACACTTCAGTGATAAAAGGTACAATTTGATTAAGTTGTTACTATATTCTAATAACCATACTATATACGCACTTGATGTTTTTTTATTCCCCAGAGTAATCCTCGAAGTTTGGTATTATCTCCATTTAACAAATGAAGAAATTGAGAAACAGATACTTTAAGTAACTTGTCCAAGGTTCCAGTGCTATTAACTGGTAGAGCTAACAATCAAATTCAGGGTTCTCAGACTGCAAAGTCTCTGCTGTATGGACGATAAAGTCAAAATGCCTAGTATGTTCTGAGTTTCAAACCTACAGGGATATAATTTTCTATGTCTGCTCATATTTATCAGAATTGAGAAAATAAGATTTAAATGTCTTTTAGTCCATATTTAGAGATAAATAACGTTTTTTGAAATGCTGTATATAGATGATTAACATTTTTATTTTTATTTTTCCAACATTTAATTTGATGCCTCAATCTTTCTTATTATAAATGTGCTGAATTCTACCAGTTTTAACCCATGTTTCTTAGAAATACTAGTGATTTCAGTGTGTTTACTGATATAAAAGTAGTCTTGACTAACGATTGCCAGTAACCTTTAGTAACCAGATGAAAGAGAACTTGTACAAATCATTTGATGTTCTAGAAGAAAACGTTAGTATAAGAAGGTATTAGCTCTGGAATTTAATTCCATTTCTACTACTAGTTATCTGACCTTTGGGAAAAACCATTAGACGCTGAGCCTTTGTTTTCTCCTTCGTAATATGGCAATGATCATACTTGGCCTGCCTACTTTCTGGAATAGTTATGAAGATCAAATGAGTTGAGGTACATAAAATGGCTTTGGAAAAGATAAAATGCTATACAGATAAATGAGACTGTTGTGGAGATGGTGAGATGCATGGTAATTGTAGGTAAGTTCTGCACCCTGTGTTAGGAAGTACTTACTTTCCGTTCAAATGCCTTCAGTTCTCACACCAACACTGAGATAGAGCTGTAGTAATCTGCCCCTGTTTTGTGGTTGCCTAGGTTGAAGAAAGTTCTTAATGACTACTTCATCTGTGCTTTATGATACTTATTAATGTTTATATTAAAAGCAATATCCTTTATGACTAAGTCATGTAATTTGTTTTTTCCCAAATATGGAAGATGAATAAGAATGAAATGGAACTAATAGTGAAATAAAAGTGAATGTACACACATTCACAGTAAATTGATTTTACTTTTGAAATTATTCAAATTCTAAACAAGTGTTAAATATTGGTTCCAAATAATGAAACTATGTTTCTTCTCAAATACTAGATTAGTGATTGAATTACAATCAGTTGAATTATTCTCTCAAACAATTAGGTAAATGAATTATGTGCGATTCAGGTTTCTTTTGCTGATATATAATTTATATGATTTTTGAATTGTGTCCTTAATATCTGAATGGATTTCATTCATTTGGTGTAATCAGTTGCTTGACTTTCAAAGGGTATTTTAAATAGGAAACAATGTTGTAAATGGTAGCTAGTTTCCGAGTATGTCCACAAAGGCAACATGATATAGTATATATACTCTCTGTAGTATGTTGGACTTAGAAGACCTGGAGTGGAACCTTTGTTTTGTCATAAACCAGCCATGTGGTCAAACTCAATTTAAAAAAGGGAATAATACCATATGTTCTCTTCTAGTGTTGTGAGAAGTACATGAGAAAATGTAGGTAGATGAAAAAGCACTCAGAAGTACTTACGTACTTTTGTGTATGTAGACACCATTATGTACTTAAACCCACAATTAGCTGAACTATGAGAATAATCTGTGATCTGGTTCTGAGACCAGAAATTTATTGATGAGAGAGAGGGAAGAATTCACTACCTCCTGTCTTGTTTTACTCGAGTCTTCTTTCTGCAAATGAATATGTTCAGGAACCTCTAATTCTCCAGAAGCTGCTCACTTTTCACCCTCTCCTGTATATCACTTGGAAGACATATACACAAACACATTATATGTATTTTGTATACATATATATGTATGTATGTATTCCAGATCCCATGGTATCCATCATAGAAACTCTTGGAGGAAAGAGGCATAAGCTGGAAAGGGGGTAAGTGTGGGCAGCAGATGGCATTTAGTGTGAATGGGTCATTTTATTTTATTTTATTTTATTTTATTTTATTTTTTTTTTGAGATGGAGTCTTACTCTGTCGCCCAGGCTGGAGTGCAGTGGCCGGATCTCGGCTCACTGCAAGCTCCGCCTCCCGGGTTCACGCCATTCTCCTGCCTCAGCCTCCCGAGTAGCTGGGACTACAGGCGCCCGCCACCGCGCCCGGCTAGTTTTTTGTATTTTTTAGTAGAGACGGGGTTTCACTGTGTTAGCCAGGATGGTCTCGATCTCCTGACCTCGTGATCCGCCCGTCTCGGCCTCCCAAAGTGCTGGGATTACAGGCTTGAGCCACCGCGCCCGGCCGAATGGGTCATTTTAAAGTCATAGTCCACTTGTAGTAGAACCAAAATGAGGCTATACGTATATTTTCAATACAGATAATACACTCTAAAAATGCTTTTCTACCAAACTTTCTCTTAACATATCCATATAAATTAGAAAGAATTTTGTAGGTCGAACATACATTGAGGTAATTACCTCAGTTCCATGAACTGTCTCCCTTTTTCATGCTGACACAACCCTGCTTTATCTTGCTGCTTTTTATAAAAAATCCCAAAATATCCACTTACCTTGTGGTCCATGTTAGCTTTCTTGAAAGCATTTGGTACTGCTTTGTAATAATAATACCACCCCATTTATTCTTCTGAGATTCCTGTGGTTTCCTCAATGATAGGGAAAATATTTTGTAGAGGAAGTATTAATAATTTTTGAAGCCAGGTGGATAATTTAATTTGACCTAGCAGGAAGATCTAATCTCAAATCCTTTAAGAAATAATGCGTAAGTGGCTGGCATAGGACCCTTAAAACATTAAATATGTTATAAAAATGACAGCAAATCTACCTAGTGTATTCATCAGCTACAAATATAAGAGAAATGTAAACCTTAAATCAGGCTTTTATTTTTCTCTGTTATTGAAGTGATTGAAATGCATATGAAAAGCAATGTGTTTATTTTGAAATATGATTAACCTTTTTATTTTTAGTATGGTGTTATTAAGGAAAGAATTTCAGGCAGTTATCTCTGCTAATAATAGAAGCCTTCTTCACCCCTTCAAGGGAACAGTATTCTTGCTTAAGTGGTGTCTTATGTTTGGCAGTGTTTGCCTCTGATAAATTTTATGTATTTCTTTGGGTGGTACCTTTGTTTTTAAAGTATTCATAATTCTCTTTTTAATCTTCCACTAGATCTTTTTAAACAATCTTTTATATGATTAAAGATAATTTATAAAATCTTGCTATATGTCTCTTACTTTGAATGTTAGTATATTAGTAATATACTTCATTTTTTCAGAATCATTTTTCTTCAGATTATATATACTATTAAAACAAGAACAGTATGTTCTTATTCAACATCTCAGTTTCTAAATTATAAATGAATTATAAGGTAAGTTAAAACTGACTGTCGTAAAATAAGAGATCTAAAATTTTTAAATATACCATACTTTTTTTTCTAAATGCTTGTTTTACTTGGGCAATATGATAAGTATAAGTTATTTTCATTTTATTTTAAAAAATTTATTTTACTGTTTCTCACTATACATTATATGTATTATATATATATTTTTGGTAGAGACAGGGTCTCACTATATTGTTCAGAGTAGTCTCAAACTCCTGTGCTCAAGTGATCCACCTACACTGGCCTCCCAGAATGCTGAGATTACAGACATGAGCTACCATGCCCAGCTCTTTCTTTTCTTTCTTTTTTTTTTTTTTAATGTGTTTGAGTGTAAGTTGGAACTATATGGTATTCCATAATTGATTTCAGTTTTTCCAGCCTTAATTAATGGAATAATACAATCAATATGTATTAAGTATTTGCTGTGTTTAGTCATACTGGATTTTAAGCAAAATATTTTTACCAGTGTTCATTTGTTCATGAGGGATCTTCTCCTATGACCCAGACATCTCCCAATAGGCCCCATCTCCAACACTGGAGATTAAATTTCAGTGTGAGATTTGGGTAGGACAAATATCCAGACTATGTGAAGTGACTAAAAGGCAGAAGAACTAAGCAGAGTTTGAGTCTTGGGAGACAACAGTTGAAGTTCACAGTTTATCAAGGGGAGTCTGATAAACAGTTGAGTTTTTGGTTGTAACCCTCTGAAGACGGATATCCTGCTTAGAATAAGCTTAATCCCAGATGGATCTGCCTCTTATCTTTCTTCTGTGGGGTAAAATAAAACTGTCAGAGCATCTATAGATTTTCACACACAATGTTCAGCATTCCAAGAGATAGGGTGAGGATAATAGAAACAGGTTTGTAGGAGATGCAGAGAGTAAAGATATCAGACACAGGATTTAAAATAACTGATACTTTTGTTTAAAGTGGAGAATATTAGCAGAGGACTGGAATCTATAAAAAATAAAGGAAATTCTAGGACTGAAAAATACAATAATTGAATTATCCTTTAGATGATGAATAGCAGATTAGATTCCATTGAAGAGAGGATTCATGAAGTAGATGATGGGTCAGAAGAAAATATCCAGACTGAAGGATAGAAAGGTAAAAGGATGGAAAGAAAGTATAAGACACATGTGAGAACCCAGCAAAAAGTCTAATACATGTATTATTGGAACCCATATAGAAAAAGTTAATTGCAAGCCTCCTTTTCTTTTTTTTCTGTAAAACGGTAACCCCAGGTTTACCTTCTTTTAATATAGTTTCTCTGGACATAGACTAAGATAAATGTGATTTATCAGTTCTATTGCCAAACAACAATATTTATTGTAAAAATGACCTGTGATTGGTTAACTGCATTTGGACTGGGAGGACTACGAATGGACATGTTATACTCCCAAGAGACTACATTATTCACCATTTCTGCCAGCATAAAACTTACAGGGAAACAGACCTCCAGTTCCCTTTTAAGGTATCTCTTCACACTTAAGCACCTCCTGGTGGGAGGCTTAGAAGCTACAAGAATGAGCTTATTATATGAAGTATTTCTTGTTTGAGGCTTGTATATGCTGGAGTATACTGTATCCATTCATATGGACTTCACAACTTCATGTACCCCTGTGTGATTGAGGAGGCATGGAAGTAGCAACTGAATATTTTAAGAACTTCTGATGAAGATGTTTTTGATTATGCCATCCCTGACATTCTGTGTTTGTGTCCTAAGTTCTCATAAAAAGCTAAGTAAAACTGATGTAACATTACCACCTTTTGTATCCTGGGGTATGAATGTCATCTTGAATTCAAGACCACTGATGGTCATACACAGTAGGTAATACACAATTCCAGAAGAAGAGGACAAAGCGAATGGGGCAGAGGCAGCATTTGAGGAGATAATGGCAGAAAGTATTCTAAAACTGATAAAATGCCTCAAGCCACAGATTCAGAAGTTCCAAGCAGAATAAATATGAGAAAACCATTCCAGAGATGTCATTGTGCAACTGGTCTAAACCAATTCCCTTTTCTTGAGTTTCCCTTATGCTGGTGTAGACTGTATGTATCCTTGCAGAAATGGGGGAAAAAATGTTGAGAATATCTTAAAAGCAGCCAGAGGGGGAAAAAAGTGTATTATCTTCAAAGGGACAATAATAAGTTGACTTCTCAACTAAAACAATGTAAACAAGGGAAAAATGGAATGGAATTTTTTTTACCCTCAAAGAAGTAAAAGAAACAAACTACCAGCCTATAATTTTATGCCCAGCAAAAATGTTCTTCAAAAATAAAGGCAAACTGGGTGCGGTGGCTCATGCCTGTAATCCCAGCACTTTGGGAGGCCAAGGCGAGGATCACCTGAGATCAGGAGTTTGAGACCAGCCTGGCCAACATGGTGAACACCATCTCTACTAAAAATACAAAAATTGGCCAGGTTTGGTGGCACATATCTGTAATCCCAGCTACTCAGGAGGCTGAGGCAGGAGAATTGCTTGAACCCGGGAGGCGGAGGTTGCAGTGAGCCGTGATCGCACCACTGCACTCCAGCCTGGGTGACAGAGCGAGACTGTGTCTCAAAATAAATAAATAAATAAATAAATAAATAAATAAATAAATAAATAAAATAAACTCCAGCCTGGGTAACAGAGCGAGACTCTGTCTCAAAATGAATGAATGAATGAATGAAGGCAAAATGCATTTTTATGCAAACATAAATTGAGACAGTTTGTCAACAGAAGACATATAGTAAAGGGAACACCAAAGGGAATTCTTCAGGATGACAGGAAGTGATCCCAGGTGGAAGGAAGAAATGCAAAAAGAAATGAAGAGCGTTGGAAAGTCTAAGTATGTGGGTGACTAAATAGATACTGACTATACAAAATAATATCTTGCAAGATTAAATATATATGTAGGAATGAAATGCAAGAACAGAAAAGGTATGAGAAAAAGTAGAGTTATAGGGTTCTAAAATCCTTTGTTTGGGAAATGTAAAAACACAAATTTTATTAGACTGAAGTAAGTTAAGGATGCATGTTGTAATATCTGGGGTAGCCATTAAAATGAAATCTGAGGGCTCTAGAGAAAAAAACACAGGTCATGTTTCTTGTTTTGTTTTGGAGAGAATTCTAAATCATTCCACAACTCTACTTTAAAAAGAAATTTTATGGGCCGGGCGCGGTGGCTCAAGCCTGTAATCCCAGCACTTTGGGAGGCCGAGACGGGCGGATCACGAGGTCAGGAGATCGAGACCATCCTGGCTAACACGGTGAAACCCCGTCTCTACTAAAAAAATACAAAAAACTAGCCGGGTGAGGTGGCAGGCGCCTGTAGTCCCAGCTACTCAGGAGGCTGAGGCAGGAGAATGGCGTGAACCCGGGAGACGGAGCTTGCAGTGAGCTGAGATCGCGCCACTGCACTCCAGCCCGGGCGACACAGCGAGACTCCGTCTCAACAACAACAACAACAACAACAACAAAAATTTTATGGACTGTAAAATTATGTAGTCAACAAGAAAACATTCAGGAGTGGTTAATGAGAATGGAAGGGGAGTTGTTTGAAGACAGGAAAATAAAGGAGGATGAATAAGAAGGAGATGAAACATGTGCAATAAGAGAGACAAAAAGAAAATAGACACATGAGGACCAGAGTTGGAAAGACATAAGAGAGGGCATGGATAAGTGATCCTGGCAGAGTCTACTGAATGCTAATACATTCTCCAACCGTGTTAAAGAATTTATACTGGTAAACGGGTTTTTCTTTTTTCCTTTTCCTTTTTTTTTTTTTTTTTTGGAGTCTGGGTCTCACTTTGTCGCCCAGGCTGGAGTATAGTGGTGCAATCATAGCTCACTGTAATCTCGAACTCCTGGGCTCAAGTGATCCTCCATGATCCTCCTGCCTCCTCTTTCTTTTTGTTTTTGTTGGAGACAGAGGCTTCCTCTGTCCCCCAGGCTGGAGTGCAATGGCATGATCTCGGCTCACTGCAACCTCTGCCTCCCGGGCTCAAGCAATTCTTGTACTTCAGCCTCCGCAGTAGCTGGGACTCCAGGTATGCTCCATCACACCACTCCTGCCTCCTGTTCCTGAGTATCTGGGACTACAGGTGAGTGCCACCATGCCCGGCTAATTTTTAATTTTTTAAAAAATTTTTGCTTTTTGTAGAGACGGAGTCTTCCTGTGTTGTCAAGGCTGGTCTCAAACTCTTGGCTTCAAGCAATCCTCTTGCCTAGCCCTCCTAAAGTGCTTGGATTACAGGCATGTAATCCTGTAATCAGCTTGGCTGTAAACTGTTTCCTTGACTCTATTTTTTAATCTTAAATGATTATGTAAAAATAAAGTTGATTTTCCTGTGGAATCATAGATGAACTTAAATTTTAAAGAAGTATTTTATTGGCTGGGCGTGGTGGCTCATGCCTGTTATCCCAGCACTTTGGGAGGCTGAGGCAGGTGAATCACATGAGAGGCCAGGCATTCAAAACCAGCCTGGCCAAGATGGCAAACCGCTGTCTCTACTAAAAATACAAAAAATGAGCTAAGCGTGGTGGTACATGTCTGTAGTCCCAGTTACTCGGGAGGCCGAGGCAGGAGAATCGCTTGAATCTGGGAAGAAGAGGTTTCAGTGAGCTGAGATCATGCTACTGCACTCTAGCCTGGGTGACAGAACGAGACTCTGTCTCAAAAAAAAAAAAAGTATTAAATATTTTATTTATTTATTTTTCTTTCTATTGCTGCTGCACAAATTAAAGTTTTAAAGAAATATTTTAAAGTTACAATCTAAAACCAGTATAAACACTTATTTTAAAAATAAAGCAGAGGTGTCATATCTCACTCCTGTAATCCCAGCACTTTGGGAGGCTGAGGTGGGTGGATTCCTTGAACCAGCCTGGGCAACATGGTGAAACCATGTCTCAACAAGAAACACAAAAATTAGCCAGGCCTGGTGGCACGTGCCTGTAGTCCCAGTGACTTGGGGAACTGAGGCGAGAGGATCGCTTAGGCCTGGGAGGTTGAGGCTGCAGTGAGCTGTGAGCATCCTACTGCATTCCAGCTTCTGTGACAAAGAGAGACCCTGTCTCTAAACAAATAAATAAAGCAGAATACAGCATATCATGTAATTAAAGAAGTTAGGTATAGAGCAAGTCTTTACTAAAAAGAATCATTTCTGTAGATCTTTCCTGATCTATTTAAAATAGCCCATTTTCCTGTCACCTTGTCACTCTGCTTTCTTCGTGTATCATCATTACATCACTATGTTTCTTCTATTAGAAAATTTCCTTATTTTTTGTCTTCTAGCATACCAAGCACAACTATAATGTTATATATTTGTTTATTGTTTGTGTTCTCCACCAGAAGGCAAGTTCCATTTATTTTCACAATTCAAGGCAATGCCTACTACACATCAGACATTCAGAACGTATTTGTTGAATGAATGAATGAGCAAATGAATGTGGAGACTAATGGGGTAAGAACAATTAGGAGAAAAAAGTCTTCAAGGATGTACAAGTTCATTCTCTTAATAAAATTTAAGTTCATTTTACATATTTTGTTAGGGGATTTAGAGACTCTTAAGACTCTCAGTTTATGTGTTATTTTCTTGATTTTCCAGCACCTCTTGATGAATAACCTTAGTATATCTCATCCATACAAAGGCCACAGCCCTACCCCAGCCTTACTCTCTAACTGAACACAGCAATTCTCCATACTTGATTATTTTCACGCATTGTCCCTCCCTCCTTAGCCTATCACTGCTAGACTCTATTCCTTCACTGTGACCTCATTTCTCAAATCTAATGCTAGAGATAATGCTTATCCTCTTAAGCATGCAAGTGAGCACCCTTGATATGCTGTAATCAAGGAAACCTGATTATTGAAGGGTAAAATTGTGTGAATTTTGAGCTTGGGCATTAGAGGCAGACACACCATCCTGTCACTCACTGATTTCTAATTTCCAGTTTGCTCACTTGTAAATAGGGCATAATAATATTTACCTTGTAGGAGTTTTGGGAATTAAATATGTATATAAAGTACTATTTAATAAATATGGCATTTATTTAATAAGTTGGAGATAAAGGAAGTCTCTTGCTTCCTTGTCAGAACCATCCTTTAGAGAACTTTAAAGGATTTTCAGGGAAAGGAAATTTGGAGAAGAGCAATGAAATTGTTTTATTTCACCATGGGCAAAGAAGAAAGGAGCGTTGTGGTGTTTTGGCAGGAGTCTGGGGATGGTAGGGGTCAGGACATATGTGCATTATATAACGCTGCTGATCACCAGAGTTATGGCTCTTGACACGAATGAGTAAAGGTTGCTGACCACCCCATGAGGCCCAACTGGCTGATACATGTGTGATCTCTTGGCTCGTCACAGCTTAGGTATATAGTGTCCTCCAACTTTTTTATTGTACTCCATATACAAAAGTGTACTGGCATCTTTTACATAAATCCTCAATAAATTTTCACAAACTGAACACACCCATGTACCAGGACTTAGATAAACACATGGAAAATGACCAGTATCCTAGAAGTCCCCTTGTGTCCCATATCCCCTTGTTTCCATCCTCCACCCCACCAGTGGGAACTACTATCCATGAATAGTTTCACCTGTTTTTGAACTTTATAGAGACAGAATTCTACTGTATCTGGCTTCTTTACATAGGATTATCTTTATGAGATCTATCCATGTCATTGCATGTAGTTGTAATTCATTCTCATTGCTATATAGTATTACATTAAGACTATACTATTATCTGTCCATTCTATTACTGATGGAAATTTGGTAGTTTTTACATCTTGTTTGTTATGATTAATGCTATTTTACACATTCCTATACATATCTTTTTTCCATTTTTATTATTTTAGAAGAATGTGAATTCAAAACCATATATGTAAATATTATTTTAGAAATGTTTTTTTCTACTCTCACATTTCAGATTCTTGTCATTACTAGGAGTATTTTTTCAGTTATCTACCATGGCTTTCTAGAATACCATATTTATTGTTATTTAAGTTGTTTGAGATCCAGTACTTTTGAATCCATGTACAATTCTGTAACAGGTAGCTGCTAATGTAATGTTACAACCACAGGTTTTTTTTTTTCACTTGTCTTTTTCAGTTATAAGCTTCACTATGTTGTAACTACTTAGTATACTAATTTTTAAAGTAATCTTTAGAGACTTTAAAATGATATTCTACATTTGTAAGTGTGAAATCATTCTTCAGGGATAATTATCATATTACCATATCCTTGATAAGTATCTTTTTTGTTGTTACTGATTCCATCTGAAGTTTTCTCCCATGTAGTAAAGATTGATACATTTGTTAGGCAAGCTTGTCTTACATATAGTCATTTGTTATTCAAAATAATTTAGAAAGTGTCTTCTTAAGATGAAAGATGTATGAGAACTTGAATTTAGGAAGAATCTCTTTTTTTCTGCAGTTTAGCTTTTGATTAAAAAAAGGACCATCAAATTATATTTGGGACTATATATCTTTGAGAAAAAGATATGACAGCACTTCAAAAAATTTGTGGAAAAATGGAATTAAAAGATAAAAATGAAAAATGGAATTAAAAGATAAAAAATGGAAACAGTTTTAATTTTAATTTCAGATTTTTCAATAGAGATGATATCTTAGAAAAATTAAATACAGATGAGGTCTCACTATGTTGCCCAAGCTGGTCTTAAACTCCTGAGCTCATGTGATCCTCCTGCCTTGGCCTCCCAAAGTGCTAGGATTGATTGCCAGCATGAGCCACCATGCCCGGCCAACTTTATTTTTTAGCATAAATGCCATCAAGGTCAAGATACTTTTGTAAGCAATTATAGCAGCCGTTGAGTCCATTCCTAAAGAATTTACGGTCCTGAGATTTCAACCATGTCAGTGCAGTCTTTTTTACATGAATAACTAAAAGAAAATGGGGCCGGGTGCAGTGACTCGCACCTGTAATCCCAGCACTTTGGGAGGCCAAGGCGGGCGGATCAGGAGGTCAGGAGATAGAGACCATCCTGGCTAACATGGTGAAACCCCGTCTCTACTATAAATGCAAAAAATTAGCTGGGTGTGGTGGTGGGCGCCTGTAGTCCCAGCTACTTGGGAGGCTGAAGCAGGAGAATGGCGTGAACCTGGGAGGCGGAGCTTGCAGTGAGCCAAGATCATGCCACTGCACTCCAGCCTGGGCAACAGAGCCAGACTCCCACTCAAAAAAAAAAAAAAAAGAAAGAAAGAAAATGGGTTTGTTTTAAAAATATATATACACATATATATGGAAACAAAAAAAAGTCAGAAGGAGCCAAGTCAGAACTGTAAGGTGGATGCCTAATGATTTTCCTTGAAAATTCATGCAAATTGCCCTTGTTTGATGAGAGGAATGAGCAGGAGCATTGTCATGGTGGAGAAGGACTCTTTGATAAAGCTTTCCTGGGAGTTTTTCTGCTAAAGTTTTGGCTAACTTGCCCAAAACACTCTCATAATCGGATGTTGTTGTTCCTTGGCCATCCAGAGAGTCAATAAACAAAATGCCAGAAGATCTCAAAAAACTGTTGCCATGAACTTTACTCTGTTTTTTGTTTGTTTGTTTGTTGTTTTTTAAGAGACAAGGTCTTTGTGTCACCGAGGCTGGAGTGCAGTGGTGCAATCATAGCTCACTGAAGCCTGGAACTCAAGTGATCCTCCTGTCTCAGCGTTCTGAGTAGCTGAGACTGTAGGCCTGTGCCACCACACTTGGCTAATTTTAAACAATAGTTTTGAAGAGACAGGGTCTTACTATGTTGCCAGGCTGGTCTTGTCCTCCTGGGCTCAAGCGATTCTCTTGCCCCGGTCTCCCAAAGTGTTGAGATTTACAGGTGTGAGCCACTGCATCTAGCCCACCTTTGCTCTTCACTAGTCCACTGTGCTTTAACTAGACCACTTCCACCTCTTGGTAGCTATTGTCTGGACTGTGCCTTGTCTTCAGTATCATATTGGAAAAGCCATGTTTTGTCTCCTGTTACAACTCTTCGAAGAAATGCTTCAGGATATTGATGCTACCTATTTAAAATTTCCATTGAGAGCTCTGCTCTTGTCTGCAGCTGATCTGAGTGCAATAGTTTTGACACCCATTGAGTGGAACGTTTACTCAACGTTAATTTTTTAGCCAGAGTTGTGTCAAACTGAATCAATTGAGATGTCTATGATATTGGCTATCATTTCTACTGGTCCTTTTCAATTAAGGCATGAAGAAGATTAATTTTTTTTCCCTACAAATCAATGAGGGTGGTCTGCTGCTATGGGCTTCATCTTCAAAATCATCTTGTCAGCCAGGCATGGTGGCTCACCCCTGTAATCCCAGCACTTTTAAGAGGCGGAGGCAGGAAGATCGCTTGAGCCCAGGAGTTTGAGACCAGCCTTGGCAACATAGCAAGACCCTGTCTCTACAAAAAATTAAAAATTAGCTGAGCATAATGGTGCATGCCTGTAGTTACAGTTTCTCTGGAGGTTGAAGTGGGAGAACCACTTGATACAGAAGGTCAGGGTTGCAGAGAGCAGTGATTGCATCACTCACTGCCTTCCAGCCTGGGCAACAGAGGGAGACCCTGCCTCAACACAAAACAAAAAACTCTTATTGTCCCTTCTTAAAACAAATTACCCATTTGTAAACTGCTGATTTCTTTGAGTCATTGTTCCCATAAACTTTTCATAAGGTCTCAGTGATTTCATCATACTTCCATTAAAGCTTTGATAGAAATTTGATGTTTCTTTTTGCTTTAACATTAGCAGAATTCATGTTGCTTTAATAGGGACTCTTTTCAAACTAATGTCTTATCCTTCTTAGTGCCTCAAACTAGATCCTGTTCAGACATGTAATTGTTTATTTTGGTACAAAAGTTGTTTGATATCCATGTATAGTTTTTTTCATAATATGCATTTCCATGAATTTTTTGAATTTTTAAAAATATTTTTCTTTTTAGTTCAAATGTTGTTTCTGGTCTAATATTTACTTGTTTATATTTAATAAATTATTTTTAACTTAAAAAATATTTTTATCTTTTTTTACATGCATCGTTGTGTGTGCAGTTTCTGGTGTATTTTTAACAGTAGCAATAGGACTGTTCAGGACTCTTAGGAAATGCAAAGAAAGCAAACTTTTTACCCTTGAGGATTGCTTTGGAGATAGCAAGATATAGCTTTGAATCACAGCTCCAGAATTGACTGCTTATGTGCATTTTGGTGAAGTTTCTTAAACTCTGTGAGCCTGGGTTTTCTCTTCTACAAGAACTCTTGTAGACTTTAAATTAAAAAAAATATAAAGTGCTTAATGCATATATATACATACAAACGCATGTGTGCATATGTATACGTGTATACACATATACACACACACACACACAGCTTGCTAAGTATGAGGCACGCATTACCATTATTACTATCTGCCTTTCAGAATTACCTATTTTCTATTGATATCATAACTACTTTTCCTCAATTGCTTTATCTTTTAGGCCCCAGAATTGTCTGGTCTTTCCTGCCTTGGATACCCACTCTAGCTGGTTCCTTTCTTTTTTTTTTTTTTTTTTTTGAGACAGAGTCTTGCTCTGTCGTCCAGGCTGGAGTACAGTGGCACAATCTTGGCTCACTGCAACCTCCACCTCCCAGGTTCAGATGCTTCTCCTGCCTCAGCCTCCCGAGTAGCTGGGATTACAGGCGCCCACCACCACACCCAGCTACTTTTGTATTTTTAGTAGAGACAGGGTTTCACCATGTTTGCCATGCTGGTCTCAAACTCCACACCTCAAGTGATCCACCCACCTCAGCCTCCCAAAGTGTTGAGATTACAGGCGTGAGCCACTGCACCCGGCCTAACTAGTTCCTTTCTAAAGTACAATGTGCGAGTACTTTTCTTTCCATTTCTTAGATCTTTGCTACCTAAAGTTTAAGTGCATAGATTAGCAGCATTGAAACCTTCTTATAAATACCTCAAAGCACTTGAGCACTTTTAATTTATGCATTTCTGTTGGTTATAATACTTGGGAGTGGAATCACTGAGTCATAGAGTATATACATGTTCAGTTTTAGTAGTTATTATGAATTTTGCATCAATTTATTGTTTTCCCACGTGTTCACACTAATTTACATTCCCTCCAGCAACACATAAAAGTTCCAGTTGCTCTATATCTTGACTAATACATGGCATTGTCTGTCTTTTTATTGTGCTGTTCTGGTGGGTATATTATGGTATTGTATTGCATTATGGTCTTAATTTACTTTTCTCTGATGACCCATGATATTGAGCACCTTTTTGTGTTTGTTGACCATCTAGATCTCCTCCTTTCTAAATCTGTTTTCCTGTGAGACATATACCTTCTTTTGTAATGCCTAGACCTTGAGGAAATTGTAGTTCTGGTGCTGATGGTTATTATTTTTTCTTTTGATTCTTTTCCATATTTAGAAGCTTCTGGAATGAAGTACTACATAGAATTCCTTAGGACTTGGAATATATAGATAATAACTCTCTTTTGATAGGTATTTGTTTGTTTGCTCAGATATGAGAGTGATTAGCACACCGAACTTACGTCTCATATTCTAAAGCAGCAATACTAGTAGATTATGAAGCCTATATCGTATATTCATGCACCCCAAATATTAGAGTTAGTCTTGCATTTTTTTCCCAAACAGTAAATAAGTAGTTACTGAGTGTTAGTTATGTGTTAGGTACTGTGCCAGATGCCAAGGATCAATGATAAATGAGATACAGACCCTGTTTGAAGGAGCTGGCCACTGTAAAGGAGATCAGTAACAACAGCAGCAAAGTAGGTAATTACAGCACTTGATGTTAAGAGCTGCCAGGAAGAGGAGCTGTGGGATTACATTAGAACATCACTTAATCAGACTGTTGGGCTGTTGGGTTGGTGGAATGAGTTGGGGAATGGGGTGCTAGTTAGGGAATGCTTACTGAAAGATGGTACTTCAGCTGAATTTTGAAAGACAAATGAGACATAGACATGATGCATTGGAGATTTGGTGAATGGGAATTTAAATGGTTCACATATTTAATGGCATTTATTCCACTGAATACAATTCAACTGAAATTTGCTGAATGCTTATCATAAACTGGGCATGTGTTGGCTCTGAAAATGAGAGAAAGCACAGTCCATATGGGAAGTTCCAAATAGTTCTAAATGACTGGAGTATAACACTTGAGGTGAGGGAATGGTGAATGATGATACAGGAAAGACAGGCAGAGACATATATATGTATTACATAAATACTATGTGTATACCTATCACACTATATGAAGTCCTTTAATAGTCAACCGTTCTGATTACCTTCTTACTCCGATTTTCCGATTAGGTGCATAACATGCTATGAGTGTAGAATGGGTTTCAGTTTCCCAGTATCAGTGGAGCCTCCATTCTGTGTGGTACCATAATTTGTCCTGACTCCCAGAGCTTCTGTCCAAAACCATCGTAGAAAAATTCTTGAATCTTCCCCTTGCTCTTCATTTCAGTCAGCTTGCCTTACCTGTAATTAGAGGGTATACAGAAGACTAATCTTTCTTACTACTAAAGTATTTCATAACGTATGGACACTTTGGTCAAAAGTAATTAGTGGAAAGAGAAGTGTTTCTAATTCTGGGGTCTACAGAAAATAAGATAGTGGAGCTGGCTGAGGACTGATACACAGCCCTTCCATCAGAGCCAAAACTTATCTATGCTCGTTCCTCATTTCATTCATTCTTGCCCCCCAAATTTTTTCCCCCCACTTCTTAAACTCAGGGTCAATTTAAAGGTCTGGCCCTCAGACTGTTTAGGGTCATGAGGGG
Organism: Theropithecus gelada; assembly: GCF_003255815.1. NCBI lineage: Eukaryota > Metazoa > Chordata > Mammalia > Primates > Cercopithecidae > Theropithecus > Theropithecus gelada. The sequence goes on from NC_037668.1 coordinate 84,588,951, forward strand.
AACATTGTAACTGGTAGCCAAAAATGCCACTGTAACTAGAAAGCTATGTCTCTAGCATCTAAACTTGGAATTCTAAGTGTCATTTCTCCCAAACCCAAATTGTTATTACATATGGTGTGTATTAATAAATTCTATAATACTTTTAATATGATAGCATTATTTTAGACATTATGAGTTAAATCTTTCATTGGGTAACCATAGATTGCATTATAGTATAATCATTAAGAATATAGGCTTTAGAATCAGATAGATCTGGATTTAAATACTGATTCTGTCCATTACTAGTCAGTTTGAATTTCTCTAAGTCTTAGTTTCCACATCTATAAAATTTCCTCATAGTCATTAAAAGCTTAAAATGAAACAATGTATGTAAAATGTTAAACATGAATATATACATACAGATACACACCTGCTAGGTATCCCTCACATATTTGTGAGAAAGAATAATTAACTGTCACTAAATAACCCCTGCTACAAATCTGGATTATAAATTGCCTCCTGTAGACACCCTGAAGGATGATGTCCATTTCTTAGTAGTCTCTCTTGTGCCTTCACTTGGAGACCCTCCTGAAGGATTTAGTGCACATATTTTTTTAGTCTAAATTTTAAGTCAGACCACCTCAAATATGTCCCAAAAATTCTAAGAAACTTTTGCAGCTATGGCAATACAATGGTAGGCTTGATTTTATTTATTTAGATAAAATACGATGATAGACTTGATTTTACTTATTATATAGGCTAATAACTTCCTCGAGCACTATGATTGCCACGATTCCAAAGAGAAAAAAAACTTTTCAAGCACCAAAAAAGTAGCTTAAAAGCAAATTTTGTACACCAGTCGGGGACTCTTTAGGGTATAAGAAATACCACCTTCAGCACCTTGTCCAGTGGAGCATGTGAAATTAAGTACTTAGATTCTTTTTGTGGACTGAAGCTTCATTTTCTTTGGATTAGTTCAAAGTATTATGCAGTCTTTCCATAGCCTTTACATTTTGGCAACTCTTTTCTTTGTTTGATCCTAGCAGAAAAATGGATTATACTTTGGGCCCAAAATAATTATCTTTTAATTGTTCCTTTTGTTTTACTAGATATGATAATATCCTAAACTATATAATATATTAAAATAGAATGAGGATGTATTTGATATGAATTACTATGGGATGATGTACAGATACAGAAGTGTTCCAAACTATGCCTTTTAAACTATAGTGTCTTGCCTGTGGTAAAAAATGCTGGACTTCATTTGGGAGTGATATTGGAAATTTGAAAGCTTATAATCTTTGTGTAAAACAATTGTGTATTTATACCTGTATAACACAGCTGTGTGAAGTTCTGTGTCTTGTATATAAAGAAAAATGTGTCAAAACTGAAAAGCATCCAGAAAATGGCAACCAGAATCATCAAGAGGCAGGAGTAGCTTAAAAGCTTTATACCCTTCAATGTGAAATGATCCTTAGGGGTATCATTAGAAAAGTCTTAGAGTGGGAAGGGGAATTAGCCTTGATCTACTCCAACCTGTTACTTAATGCAGGAATTTATCTTATGATAATCCTGATAAATGGCTGAGCTTCCTCTGTTTGAATACTGGATGATGCATTAAGAGTGCTGATTTTGGCTAGGCTCACACCTGTAATGCCAGCACTTTGGGAGGCCAAGGAAGGCAGATCACCTGAGGTCAGGAGTGCCAGACCAGCCTGGCCAACATGGTGAAACCCTGTCTCTACTAAAAATACAAAAAGTAGCCAGGTGTGGTGGTGCGCGCCTGTAATTCCAGCTACTCGGGAGGCTGAGGCAGGAGAATCACTTGAACCCAGGAGGCAGAGGTTGCAGTGTACTGAGATTGTACTACTGCACTCCAGCCTGGGTCACAGACTGTCTCCAAAAAAAAAAAAAAAAAAATGCTGATTTTGGGGACATGCTGCTTGGGTTTAAATCCCAGCCCTGCCTAATGGGATCTACCGTGGTCACTCACCTATTAGCTGAGTGACTATGGGCAAATTCTTAACCTCTCTGCAAATTTTTAACCAGCCCCATTTCCTGGCTTATTATTGCCAGCATCTGTGTTCCTGACAATAGGCAAAGACACAAGGGATTTAGCCTCTGACCCCCTCCCTTCTAGCATTGAGAGATGAACTGAGAATCAAGTAAATGTTTGTGTTATACATCTGTTGGAAAAAAAGTATATTCAGTATATAGTAGTTACCTTTAAAAAATGAAAGTTTCAGTATAGACCAGAGTGGTGAAAAGGAAGTTTAGGGGAGTCTTCATGGATCAGACAAGTCTGTTAGTTGAAGGAGAGTCTATCGACTATTCCCAGTTCTGCCTTCTGGAACAAACAACATAAATCAGTTTAATTCCTTCTGTGTGACAGCTCTTCACCTTATCAAACGTAAAATATAAAAGGCATAGTTTGGGTGAGTGTGGATTTTTCCCCCCTTAAAATTCCATAGCTTTAGAGAGTATTTTGTATATTTTGGCTAAAATTTAGGAAAAACAAAATGAACCCACTAATGGGTGATGATTTTGTAGAGCTCTTTAACTTTTTAATCCAAAAAATTGTGTGGACTGTAAATTATAATTCATTTCCATCAACTCATATATGATTATTCAGCAAAAGTGGAAATTTGAAGTAGATTCCAAACGTTTTGAGTTTTAAAATATTCTAAATAGTGTGTTATTTAGATTCAGCCTTGAGTGACAAAAATATCCAAAATAAGAGTGGCTTAAACAAATAGAAATATTTTGCTGTCTTGTAAAAGTCTGAGCAGGTGATGTAAAGTGTTGTCATGTCTGATGGTGTCAAAAATATGGTTTTCTCTTTCTTGTTGCTCTCCCTGTCTTAAGTCTGGTCTCGAGGTGCAAAATGGTGACTTTGATATTCCAGGCTTCAGGATGAAGGAAGGGATGAGGACGAAGTTGTTAGGGATATTTCTGCTTTATATCTCACTGGCTGGAACATATTCATGTGGCCGCATCTATTAATAGTTGCAAGAGAGGCTAAGAAGCAGGGTGTACACTGGGTAGCCATGTACTCAGTTGTAATTTGGGAGTTTCATGTATGGGAGAAATAAAGATGCAGAAGATTTGGGGGGACAACCAGCAGTGTAATGTAATTAGTACAGCTACTTACTTGAGTAGGCCTTCATTAAATCGTTGTTCAATGGATGAATGTTTCTAATTGCTCCTGTCAAAGTAGGTATTGATCTGGATGTTTACATATATAGATGATAAATTATGGCAAGATTATTTATTATTGATGTTTTTATAATTTTGTTTCTCATCTACTCTTTACAAATATGGTATATCTGACAGTCTTCAGGCAGATGCAATACTGTCCAAGATTCATTTCAGTTTATTTATTGCTGTCCCCCGCCCTCCAAAAAACTTGGAGGTGTATTTAAAAATCTCTTCTCATGTGTCTTTGATGACCATTTCTTGCATATGCTCGGCAAATGTTTTTAGATTGAATAAATGAATGGTAATAAAACCTTGAGGCATCCAAGCCTTTTCTTTTAATTTCTTTTGTTTCGATTTACACAAACAAAAGTTTATATCTATAATATACATAGAAGAAATTCTTGACCTTAAATCTGTATTTATTACAAGATTTTCAGGAACATTCATTCAGCTTTCAGGTGGAATGTGGTTAGGTTTGAATTTAATTATGGTTAAGTACCAATTATGGCATTATTAGGCAAAAAAGGCTAAACACCCATTGTAGGGATTTCAGTGCTAGTTATTTCATTGAGGCTATCGGGGATTTGAGGAGAGAGACGTATTTGTTAGACCACCCTGGCAAGGTGTTTGAGTATTATAGAATTCCCAAAGATGAGTAATAAACTACTCAGGCATCAAGAAACCATTTAGCTTATTTTAATTGAATAGAAAGTTCCTAGAAATCGATAAGGTTTTTCTGGAGTCCTGGAAACATATTTTGGAATGTTAGTAAGTTATATTGCTTGAACTTGATTTGTCTCACTTTGTTTGTTTTATATGCTGAGAAAGTAACTTTCAAGCTTCATTAAATTTTTTGACATAATTTACAGTTTGCAAAAGTTATTAAGATAAAAATAATCTCCAGCGACAGAAACTCAGTTCTTCCTAAGTCATTGCATTACATGTTTGGAGTACTCTGACTGAGGGTATTACTGTGTGGCAGTTATGCTGGCTCTGAAGTCAGATAGCCCAGGTCAGATTTTGTGCCATCACTTACTTTGTGACCTCAGGTGACTTATTTAGCTTTTCTGTGCCTCATCTATACACTGGAGGGTAATAATACTTCATAGAGTTGTGGTAGGGTTGAGAGAGCAGGGCACCTAGCACTTAGAATAAAGCTTAGTACATAATAAACAATAAATGTCATTAACGGTCACTTTTGTCATCATTATTAATGTTTTCTTCAAAATGAGTTAAAATATGACTCCAAGAAATATTTAGGAGATTATATCAGTTGACTTTTTCATTTGTAGCATATACGCTATGTGGTACCAAGTGAAATAGAAGATGCAGGTTTGGTGAGGAAGAGGAGGAGAATGTTGAATGTGGTTTTTTTGTTTTGGTTTTGGTTTTACATTTTTTTTTAGAGACAGGGTCTCACTGCGTCACCCACGCTGTATTGCAGTGGCACCATCTTGGGTTACTGCAACCTCTGCCTCCCAGGTTCAAGGGATCCTCCTGCTTCACCCTCCTAAGTAGCTGGGACTACAGACATGTGCCACCACACCCAGCTACTTTTTTATTTTTAGTAGAGATGGGGTTTCGCCATGTTGCCCAGGCTGGTCTCGAACTCCTGGGCTCAACTGAACCACCTGCCTCGGCCTCCCAAAGTGCTGGGATTACAGGCATGAGCTGTCATGCTCGGCCCTTGAATTTAGTTTAGAATGTGTTGAACTTGAGTTGTTTGTGGGATATTAATCTTGAAATATGAATTTAAAGGAGGGACAGAGGTCACTGGCATATGGGTGATAATTAAAACTATGGGAGATGAATGACATAACATAAGGGTCTACCTTGGGCCTAGGTTTGAAACCTGGGGACACTAACCTTCAAAGAACAGGCAGAGGACATAAAGGAAACCATCTGAAAGTTAGTAGGAGAAACAGGAGAGAGAAATACCACCAAAAAGAGTTACGGTGTCTGATGAAACAGAGATTAAAGTAATCTGAGAACTGAAAAGTATCCATGGCTTGCTAATTAACGGGTATTTTGTGACCGTTTGGTATCCGTAGAGTGGAGGTGGAAACCAGATAGCTGTGAATTTAGGGATGGTGATAAGGGAGGAAAAGAAGGCAGTAAATGTAATTACTGTAACTACTCTTTTGAGAAATTTTAATGAGACAAGTTGGAAACTAGAGGAAGATACAGGATCAATGGAAAAGTTTTGGAGGGTATATGATTTGGATAGGCTTAAGAGAAATAGCTATTAGAAAAGAGAAAAGGTTGAATATGAAGAGAGTGTAGAAAAGATAGGTTCAAGGCGAAATTTGATGAGATTGGCTTTGAATAGGAGGAGGGATATGGATAGAAGTAAGCCTTTAAGAGAGGGAACTGGGGTTCACCTGTAATTCCTGCACTTTGGGCGGATCACTTGAGCCCAGGAGTTCAAGACCAGCCTGAGCAACATAGTAAGACCCCATCTCTACAAAGATTTAAAGAAAAACCAGCTGCGGATGCTGGCACATTCTCATAGTCCTAGCTACTAGGGAAGCTGAGGCAGAAGGATCACTTCAGCCCAGGAGGCTGAGGCTGCAGTGAGCTATGTTCACACCACTGCATTCCAGCCTGGATGACAAAACATTACCCTGTCTCAAAATAAATAAATAAAAAGAGAAAGTCACTCCGAATGACTTCATGTTCTCTAAAGAAATAAAAAGGGTGTTTGTCACTGAAAGGAGGGTTAGATACATGTTTTGAGGAGAATGGTGAAAGTTTAGAACAGAATTGAGGAAAGTGGGAGAGGTAGCTGACAAATTTGTTCCCTGACTGAGGGATTTTTCACCTGAACGGTATTTAAAGATATCACTGGTAGTGTGGATGCCATGAATGTGTTATATGAAAAAGCAGAAGGACTATATTTAACATAGAATATATTGATTTAGCATCTCTGTGTACAAAGCACTGTGCACATACACTTCCTGAGAGATTCAGATGAGCACTGGTCATCTTGTCCAAGGAGAGTATGAGCGAATAGCTCAGGTCACGTGATTTGTCACAAACGCAAATGTTTATAATAGATTAAAAATGGTAAATGGCACATGAGTTTTATAAACATACTATAACAGTTTGAAAGAGATAGAGATCCCATCAAATAGGTGGAAAATAAGAGGACTTTATGAAAAAGGCACAAAAAAGGGCCATGTGTGAATTTTCTGTTGAAATAGTAATAATTCTGAATTTTTGATTTATTACACTATGTATTCTTCTATAATACAATGACTGGCATTAAACAGAAGAAGAGAAACAAAGAGATTAATGAAACAGTGAGTTCTCTCCTGTCCAAACAATGTTCTAAAGTTGATTATATTTTTAGTAAGAATATAGAATTCAGTAATCATTTTCACAAACATTCCACAAATATGAGCATCTCTATTAGGTGCAAAAGATACAGACATGACTAAGATATAATTTCTGTCCTCAAAGAGTACATACTCTAATAGAAGAAATAGAAGTAAAAGGAACTGTAGTTTTGTACAACAAGTGATATAAACATGGTATATATAAGTAGTGAAGTTTAGGGCACAATGGAAGGAAGCATGAATAAATGATTATGTTGACATAACAGCACATTTTTTTCCTTTTTCTTTCCTTTAGTTGGAGAACATCAATTAACAGGCCATAAAGTGGCAGTTAAAATCTTAAATAGACAGAAGATTCGCAGTTTAGATGTTGTTGGAAAAATAAAACGAGAAATTCAAAATCTAAAACTCTTTCGTCATCCTCATATTATCAAACTGTAAGTATTTTTGTATCTGATAATGCCAAAGAGACACCTGTCTTAAAATGTTTTTTAGGAATTTTATAATGATTGTTTATTGTTAACCTTTTACAAAGATGTTTTTTCATGTTCATATTCAGCAAGTGTTAATTCATTTAACCTTTATGAGTCCTTTTTTTGCACACTCTTGGTTAGAATGAACAGACATTGTTTCTAAATTGGTACTCTTCTCAAGTGATGAATGAAGCCTTAGAAGTTGGTTCTTATCCAACCTTAAATGTCATTCAGGGTTTTGACATTTCTAGATTCATTTTTATAATTTTTATCTAGTCAATTTTCACTAACATATCAGGGTATTTTTTTCTTTGGAAAGTTGGAAAGTATATGTCAAAGATTATTTCACATAGTATGTTACTTGTAGAACTGAAAGTAGTACTGTAATCATAAAGCTTTTAGGAAGGCAAATGTGTTTTTTTGCCCTTGGAATAAATTACAAACTTAAAAGTCAGGTAAATATAGAGATAAATAAGATAATTAATTCAAAGATAAATAAATAATTATTTTAAAATTGACTAGACCCTAGAAAATATAAATATTAATTGTGCAATACTGTGTTTCTTTCAATCATTTAAAGTTGCAGTTTAATATTTGTTGAGAAAATGTAACGTGCTAGACGCTAACAACTGTCTCATTTATCTTCAAGCTTGGATACAGTTTTATAAGATAAGTATTGCTCTTACTTATTGAGTACCTGGTAGTGGTCCAGAACTATACCAAGCATTTTTTTTTTTTTTTCTTTTTGGTCAAAGTTCTGCTGAATGTATGGAGCATTTTACATCTCTAATTTAATGTTATCTTCGTGATCAGTGTCTAAAGTGGGCTTACTTTATAGACAAGGAAACTGCATTATCTAAGAAGTAATAGCAGCTTATCCAAGGCCACACACCTAGTAAGTCACAGAGCTGGTAGTTGATGTCAAACCTGATTCCAAATGCCATGCTGTTAATGCTCTAGCACTCCAGTTTTTCTTAAAACTGAGTTATATAAATTCCTTTTAAAGAAAAAAGAAATTTATGGATCCCCGATTTTGACTTATTTTTAACATACCATTACTTAAGAAACAAAGCCCTACGTATAAACTTTATATGTATATAGTTTGAATGCAACTATGAAACCAAAAGAAATTCACAATTTAAATACAAAAAAACCCACACTGGAATCAATGGAATTCAAAGCAGTATCAATAGTATAATGTGACAAATAATAGTGTTTCATAACAATCAAATCATTGTTAGAGAGTTTAATAGTGGAAACAGTAGGAGGAGATCAAATACTAAATTTATATTGTGAGTCAAATAAGATTGGTACAGAGAAAGCGTGTTCACACAAATCTACTATTAAAAAAGCAGAATTAGGCTGGGCGCGGTGGCTCACGCCTCTAATCCCAGCACTTTAGGAGGCCGAGACGGGCAGATCACAAAGTCAGGAGATCGAGACCATCCTGGCTAACACAGTGAAATCTCGTCTCTACTAAAAATACAAAAAAATTAGCCGGGCGTGGTGGCAGGCGCCTGTAGTTCCTGCTACTCCGGAGGCTGAGGCAGGAGAATGGCGTGAACCCGGGAGGTGGAGCTTGCAGTGAGCTGAGATCGCGCCACTGCACTCTAACCTGGGCGACTGAGCAAGACTCCGTCTCAAAAATAAATAAATAAAAACAGTATTAATATCTCTGAGATGTTATTTGCTAGTTCATTAAAATCAGACATTATATTTAGGCTGACCTTTGTCAGTGAGCAATCTTTGAATGTCAGCATTAATGGGAACAACTTGATAACCCTGTGGAATTATGTTGTTTACTTGATGACAAGAGTAGCATGTAAGTGTGGTAAGCAGAATAATACCCACCCCCCATATCTATTTCCTAATTCCCAGAATTTGTGAATATGTTAGGTTGCATGGCAAAGGGTAACGTTGCTAAGCAGCTGATCTTAAACTAGGGAGATGATCCTGGATCATGTAGGTGGGCTCAATATTAACACAGTGGTTCTTAAAAGTAGAGAAGAGTAGAAGGAAAGAGTCAGAGAAAAAGGTCTGAACTTGGAAACAACATCAGAATGATAAAATGTGAGAAGCACTCAACTGGCCGTTGCTGCCTTTGAAGATGGAGAAAAGGGAGCATGAGTCAATGAATGCAGGCAGTCTCTACAAGCTGGGAAATGCAAAGAAATTCTGCCCCAGAGCCTTCAGAAGGCAACACAGCTGTGCTGACACCTTGATTTTAGCCCACTGAGACATATGTCAAGATTTTAGGATAAAGAACTGTAAGATAATACATTCGTGTTGTTTAAAGCCACTGAGTTTGAAGTATGGCAGCAGTGGGAAACTAATACAGCATCATTCTTGAAATCCTTAAATAAATGGCTGGTCCAGTTATTGTTGAGATTTGGAACATTCATTTAGTCTTTACTGCTGTACTTATCGTTAGTGAACTATGGCGATTTGGTATTTTTAATGAACGGACCCATGCGGTGCATCTTACGGGCAGCATGAGTATGCCACTGACTGTTCAGAGCAGGCTTTTATGGGATTGGTGTGGATGACTGGTGATGACTCAGTTCTCACATCACTGCTATGAAACCTTCGTTCTTAGAGTAAGCTTTGATGTCATATGATCTTCACGTGAAGTTCACTTAGTCATAAACATAAACAACAACAACAACAAAAATGAGGTCCCTGAAATTGCATGGCAGTACTTGATTATAAGGTTATCATCCAGGACCTATGTATTAGATGGTCCAGAGTATGTATATGGAGGTTTTTAAAGATTATCATAAGAATTAAAATTCCCCCAAGATCTTTGTGACTCACCTCTCCTATCCTTTGTTTCTTTAACTTGAAAATGGGACACCTCATTTGAGGATTAAATGTGTTGGCACTGGTATAATCCCTAGTATTTGATGAGCATTGGCCCAGAGCAGGAATTAGCTATTTACAAACTAATTCCAGTCCTCTTTCATTATTCCAAATGGTTTTCACTTAACTGAAACAGTTCATCTCTGACTTCAACTCCATATTATTAATGACTTTGTTCTAGTTACTAGGTAACATCTAAGCTAAATCTCTTTGCTCTTCCCCACTGAGTGTCCACTTCCTATGAGAAGAGAAAGCTGAAATGGCCAGACTAAAAGTGTCATATGCTAGAAAGAAAGTGGAGAAGGGAAAGATCTTTCCATATTTGCCTTACACCTTGACCTCATCACTTTTACAATGCCAACCCTGAAAGACTTTGAGGAAATTTTACTCATTTGGGTATGAGTCCTACTATCTCTACAGTTCCTAAAAGCACAAATCAGATTTTATAGATAAGCAGTTGCAGTTGTCATGAGGATTCTAAGTATTCTTTCCCTTTTTTTTTTTTTTAAACAGAGTCTAGCTCTGTTGCCCAGCCTGGAGTGCAATGGTGCAATCTTGGCTCACGGCAACCTTCTCCTCCCAGTTTCAAATGATTCTCATGCCTCAGCCTTCCAAGTAGCTGAGACTACAGGCATGTGCCACCACACCCTGCTAATTTTGTATTTTTTGTAGAGACAGGCTCTCCGCCATTTTGCCAGGCTGGTCTCGACCTCCTAAGCTCAAAACCATCAGCCTGCCTCAGCCTCCCAAAGTGCTGAGATTACAGGCTTGAGCCGCTGCGCCTAGGCCCAAAGATTTATTTGTGATGTCATATTTATGAGTGTTTTCTTGCCTCCATTTCTTTATTTACTTTCAATCATTTTATTTTTGTTTGGCTGTCTCATTCTGATACAGGATTATTTAATTGTTTGCTATTTTCTGAAGGAATTATAGAAGATTGTCAGAGTTGATCAGAAAGTAATTGGTAGAGGTGAATTTGCAGTTTAAAACTTTTGGCTTCCAGCCTTAAGATTAATTCATTCAGCTACATTGCCTCTTTAATTGTAGGTCTGATCTTAAAACAAAAAACAAACAAACAAAAAAAACCCACTCATGTATTTTTGCTACCGTACAAGCTTATTGACATAGTCTCTAACAGTGTTAGTGATTTAAACAGAGAGAGCAACCTTATCCTTTCCGTGGTTTTCTTTTGTGTAGCCTTGGACTGTCAGGAGTAGTTTCCTTATTGCAAAAATGGAACTCTGGAATTAGCAGGAAAGTTTGGGCACTGAATGTGAAGAATGAAGGATATTTATTGCATGATTTCTTTATTAACCCAAATTGAAAAAAAATTACAAATGAATAACCTAAAACCCACTGGTAGAAAATTAAAAGGAGCAAACAGGATTTAAAGAAAAATCCAAACTTTCCCATGAAGTAGAATTTGTTGAATTGATTCTTTCCTTGTTTTTCTTTCCTCCATAGTTCTTAATGCAACTTGATTTTACTTGGTCAAAAGATGAATGCTTGCTAGTCTGGTAGAGATGATTTGATTTTGTCTAATTCTTTTTTGTTTGTTTGTTTGCTTGTTTGTTTTTTTGAGACAGAGTCTCGCTCTGTCGCCCAGGCTGGCATGCAATGGTGCAATCTTAGCTCACTGTAACCTCCGCCTCCTGTGTTCAAGTGATTCTCCAGCCTCAGCCTCCTGAGTAGCTGGGACCACAGGCAACTGCCACCATGCCAGCTAATTTTTGTATTTTTAGTAGAGACAGGGTTTCACCATGTTGGCCACGATGGCCTCGATCTCTTGTCTCCGTGATATGCCCACCTTGGCCTCCTAAAGTGCTGGGATTACGGGCATGAGCCACCATACCCGGCCTGTCTAATTCTTTTTAGTCTATCTTATTTAATGTATGGTCAGCTTTTTAACATCATTAACTGCCAGCACCACCTTGAAATGTCTCTAGGTTTCCATGACACCTCAGGCTTCTGTTTTCTTTTTTTCATTCTTGTTTATTCTGAAAACTTTCTTTTATGGGCCCCTCTTTATCTTCCTGGCTGTTAAGTATTGATGCAGTCAAGTATACCGAGCTACTGCAATTTTCTTAGTGAACCCTCTTTTGATGATTTCATCTACTGCCATGATGCCATTTGCTATCTCTATGCTGAAGACTTCCAAATCTTGATGATTTCTGGCCCTTTTATTTCTCTGGATTTCTGAGCACATGTATCAAATTGTTTATCAGATGTTCACATTCTAAAGTCACAGAATCACCTGAAGCTAAACGTTTCTCTCTCTTCCAACTTACTCCTCTGTATTTTTGGGGGTAGGAGAGTGGAGGGGAGGTAAATGAAAATACCATTCATGCAGTTTCCTAAGCCCCAAACTTGGGCAAAATCTTTAATTTCTTCTTTTCTCTCATTTCTTACATACAATAAATCATTAAGGTCTGTACTTTTTTTTCCCTAAGTGTCCTCTGAATTTATCCATTTTTCTTTGATCTATCAAGTTACCATCTTGCCTCTTGTACTTCAGCTGTTTCCTCTGCTTGGAATACTTTATCCACATCTCTCTTTCCCTAGGCTGCCAATTCCGACTTGTCTTTTAAGTGCAATTACATTTGACCCTTGAACAGTATGGGTTTGAACCACATTGGTCTACTTATGCTTGGATTTTATGCCGCCTTTGCTGCCCTGAGACAGCAAGACCAACCCCTCCCCTTCCTCTTCCTCCTCAGTCTACTCAATATGAAGATGATGAGGATAAAGGCCTTGATGGTGATCCATTTCCACTTAATGAGTAGTCAGTATATTTTCTCTTCCTTATGATGTTTCTAATAACATTTTCTTGTTTCTAGCTTACTTTATTGTAAGAATACAGTATATAATACATTTAACGTGTGAAATGTGTGTTAATTATTTATGCTATCTCTAAGACTTCTGCTCAACAGTAGGCTATTAGTATTTAAGTTTAGGGGGAGTCAAAGGTTAAACATGAATTTTCGAGTGCACAGGGGTTGACACCCTAACCCCCACACTGTCTGAGGATCAACTGTACCCCTGAAAACCTACTTTACTCACTAAGACTAGGTTAGGCTCTAACTCCTCTTTGCTCCCAAAGCACTCAATGTTCACCTTTTCCAAAGCCCTTAAATTGTGTTGTAATTGCACATTTTCTTATTGGTATTTCCCACAAGACTGAAGTACTTAGGAGCAGGAATTATGGCTTTTTTTTTTTTTAATTCAAATTTTTATCGAGCACCTACTACGGGATGGGTGCTGTTCTAGGCATAGGGGATATAATCATGAAAAACAACATCTCTTTCTTGTGTTTTTATGTTCTGGACAGTAAGTAAACAAATTAACAAGATCATTTTAGGCAAAGATAAGTGCTATGAGAATGAAATATGATGCCGTCACAGAGTGTGACTAGGAAAGAAGAAGGGCTGATTTAGGTTAGGTGTGAGGAAGCCTCACTAAGAAGATAGGTTTGACCTAAGACCTAAAGGATGATAAAGATCTGGACGTTTGAAAATCTGGGGACAGAGCGTTTTCAAAGGAAGGGGAAGAGCAACATCAAAGAAATGAAACAAACTTCAAGTGTTGTAGGCAAAGGAAGATTACGTAATCTCAGGAGTGGAGTGAGGAGAAGAGAAGTAGTTCGGGAGTTTTAAGAGTAAATGGGGACCAGATAACAAAGGGATTTGAAGGCCTTGCTAAGAGATTTGATTGTGTTCTAAATGGGAACTTTTGGAGAGGTGGAGAAGTAACATGAGATGAGTATAGTATAGAATGGGTATGGTGGCAGAAGTAGAAGCAGACAGACCAGTTGGGAAGCTATTGCTGTAGTCTACCTGGGAGATTATGGTGGCTTTAACCAAAACGATAATCTAGATTTGTGTTGGCTAATACAGTAGCTGCTGGCCCTATGTGGCTGTGTAAATTTAAATTAATTAAAATGAAAAATTTAGTTGTCTGGTCACACTAGCCACATTTCAAGTACTTAATAGCCACATGTGTTTAGTGACCACTGTGTTGGACAGACCAGATAAAAAACATTTCTATCATTGTAGGAAGTTGTGTTCAACAGCCCTGGTCTAGATGGCGAGAAACTGATGGATTTGATATGTATTTTGAAGGGAGAACTAATGAATTACTGATGGGTTAGATAAGGAGGAGAAATAAAGGATTTTGTTTTGTTTTGTTTTGTTTTTGGCTTAAGCAACTGGGATTTTGGGTTTTGGCTTGAGCAACTAAGTAGTGATAGTGGTGTCATTTTTTGAGATGGGGAGAATGGAAAAGAAACATTAGAGAGAGGTGAACATTAAGGATACTGTTTTGGCCATGTTAAGCTAAGAATCCATTAGACATGTAAATGGAGATATCATATATCATCTTTATCTCTCCAGCAACTAGCACAGTAGTAGGTATTCAATAATTACTTGTAGCTCCGTANTATCTCTCCAGCAACTAGCACAGTAGTAGGTATTCAATAATTACTTGTAGCTCCGTAAAGAGGTGACGTTTGAACAAGGTTCTGATGGCTCTAGGAGTCCAAGCAAGAACAAAAGAATGAAAGTGTAAGGAATATGGTGTATTGGGAACAAACAGTCTGGTGCACAGAGTATATATAGGGAAGTGGAAAAATAAGGCCAGAAAGGCAGGTTGTTGGTTGATCCATTCATTCAACAAATGACACCATTTAGGCACTAGGGATATAGCAGCAGACAAAAAGGCAACAACAACAAAATCCTTGCTATTATGGAGATTATATTACTGTGTGGTGGAAGGGTGGTGGGGAAAGACAATAAATGTGCCATTTTATGTCATATGTTAGACAGTGAAGAGGTGAGGGGATATGCCATGTAGATATCTGCAGGGGGAATGTTACATATAGAAGGAAGAGCAAACACAAAGGAAAGTAGAAATTCCTGCAGGCCAGAGATCAAGGAAGCAGAACGATCTAGGAGGATTAGAATAACACATGAGGTCAGAGACATAAAGCCAAGTTGTGCAGGGCATTATAGGTCATTGTAAGGACTTTGGCTTTTACTCTTGTGTAAGATGGGAATCCATTGGAAGGCTTTGATTAGAGGTGTGATGTGATCTGACTTACGTTTAGACTATAGGTGAGCAAGAGTTGAAGCAGGGAAACCAATTAGGAATCAATTGCAGTAATCTGTGTAAAAGATGATGTTGGCTTGGAATAGAGCATAGTGTAGAAGTGTTGAGAATTAACCTTGTTTTGTATGTACTTTCAAGGTAGAGTCAACAGCATTTGCTAACAGATAAAATGTGAGTTCTGAGAGGAAAGAAGTTAAGGATGACTCCAAGGCATCTGGCCTCGGCAAAAAAACAAGGATGGAGTTGCCAGTAACTGAAGTGGAGAAGATTGTAGGAGGAACAGGTTTGAGGTGGGATGTTAGGGGGGTGGTTTCAACAATTTAATTTTGGTTTTATGAAGTTGAAATGCTTATTAGGCATCCAAATAGAGATGTAAGTAGGCTGTTGAATAAGTGAATCTGGAGTTCAGGGGAGAGGTGTAAGCTAGAGAGATAAATTTGGAAGCCATCAGCAGACAGACTGTATTTAAGATATTTAAAGCTCTAAGACTGGATGAAATCGCCAAGGTTGTGAGTATGGATAAACAAGAAGTCCAAAGACTGAGCTCTAGAACACTATGACACTAACATGTCTGTTAAAATGTCTGAAAAATGAGGAGGAACCAGTAAAAGAGAATGAAAATGGTCAGTGAGGTGGGAGGAAAATTAGGGGAATCGGGTATCTTGAAGCCACAAGAAGAAAGTGTTTCAGGAAAGATCACCGACTGTCCCTTTTACTGGTGAATATTGAGGTAAGATTAGAACTGAGAATTGACTGTTAGATTTGGCAACATGGAGGTTGCTGTTGTCTTTGAAAAGAACCAATTTATTGGAATGATGAGGACAAAAACCTCATGTAAAGGGTTTAAGAGGGCCTATGAGATAAAGAAGGGGAGATAGTAACTATAGGCAGGAGAGGAGAGACATAGGAGTGGTAACCAGAAGAGAATGTGGAGTCTAAACAAGGTTAGCTTTTTAAAATAGGAGATATTATAGAATGTTGGTATGCCAAAAGGAGTGATTCAGTCAAGAGGAAGGAATAGATACAGAAGAAAGAGGGGCTAATTATAGAAGCCACGTCCCTTGGTAGGTGTGGGAGACAATCCAGTGCATAATCGGAGGAGTTAGTCTTCGAAAGTATATGACCACAGAGTGGTTGGCTATGTGTGGTGGAAGAAAAGATAATTAGAAATGAGGCATTCAAAGAACTTAAAGGCCATATGTTAAGATATTTAAAGCCTTAAGACTGGATGCAATTACTAAAGATATGAGTACAGATAAACAAGAAGTTCAAGGACTGAAATCTAGAGCACCATGATGTTAACATGTCTGTTTACATCACAGATTATCTATAAGATATGACTTATACCTAAAACAGTGACTGTGGTAGCAATGGGGAAAAAGACATTAATTCAGAATGAGAAGGAGTTAGTAAGAAGATTGATTGATGACTATAATGTGA
This sequence comes from Theropithecus gelada, assembly GCF_003255815.1. NCBI lineage: Eukaryota > Metazoa > Chordata > Mammalia > Primates > Cercopithecidae > Theropithecus > Theropithecus gelada. The sequence goes on from NC_037668.1 coordinate 84,605,341, forward strand.
AAAGGTATTAGGAGGCATTATCTGATGGCCTGCACTTCAAAGACAATGAGATTTTTGAGGGAGGAAGTTTTGGGTAAGAATTTCTTTTAGATCAGAGTTCATTCATTACTAGACTATGCAAATTTGCCAGCATTTAAAATTTCATTAAATTAATGTGAATTAATACATCTAGGCTCTAATCAACAGTGCCTTCCACTGTATCAGAAAAAGAGACACATTATATGCCTTTGGCTAGAGGTATACTACACTACCTAGTCTTTCAAATGAAAACAAAAATCGCAAAAATGAGACTGAAATCTGATCACATTTCTAGATTTAAGAGTGGGTTAGAAATTGTGCATTATTGCTGCTATAAAGGATGGAAAAACAACATTGATACTGTGGAATCCTCTTTAGCATAGACTAACTGGTTTCTTCAACAAAAGAATGTAAGAAAAACAAACAACAGAGTTGGAGGAGTAACCTATGAATTAGAAGAGACGTAAGAGACAAATCATCCAATTACAATATATTGATTGCGTTTGTATAATTAAATCTTCTGATTGGATATTTGATGACATTCATGACTTTTGATATTTATACATGATGACAATATTGCATATTATGCACACACACATATATTCTTTAAGTTATCCTTTAGAGATATGTACAGATTTATTTACAGAGGAAGTGAAAGCCAAATTCAATGTGAAATGATGATTGAAAACATACACTTTTACAAAGTTAATAACCAAGATATTAATTACCTTAGACTCTAGAATGTTATAGAAAATTTGACTTATTCCATATGTCCATACATAAATAAGAAAAGCACTATCAACTCAATAAACAGGGGCAAAAGACACAGCATTTTCTACGAAGAAATGTATATAGTGTTTTGCAAGTGTTGGAGAATATATAAATCCACCAGTTTTCTAAAGATTTTAGCACTGCCAAACTTTCTTTGGAAAACAGTTGGCGTTATCTTTTCAATTGGAACGTGCACAATAACTGTGACTCAGCAGTTATACTCATCAGTATATATCAAGAAGAAAATCTTGCCATATAGAAGAATGTTCGTATTAGTCCATTTTTACATTACTATAAAGGAATACTGAAGGACGGGTAATTTGTAAAGAAAAGAGGCTTAATTGGCTCACAGTTCTGCAGGCTGTACAGGAAACATGGTGCTGGCTTTTACTTCTAGTAAGGGTCTCAGGATGCTTACAATCATGACAGAAGGCAACTGGGAGCCAGGTTGTCACATGGTGAGAGGGGGAGCAAGAGAGGAAGGAGGAAGAGCTAGACTCCTTTAAACAAGCAGCTCTCTCAGGAGCTGAGCAAGAATTCACTTATTACTGAGGCAATGGTGCTAAACCATTCATGAGGGATGGATCTGTCCCCATGATACAATCACCTCCCACCAGTCCCCATGCCCACCATTGGGAATCACATTTCAACATGAGATTTGGAGGGGATGAACATACAAACCATATTAATGTTCACAGCAGCAAATAATAGCAACATTGTAGAGACAACCTAAATAGTCTTTAGTGGTAGAGTAGATGAATAAACACAATAGGATATTATAACAATGGTCAAATCAAATAACTATAGCAAACACAACAATAGGAATGAATCTCAATAAAATAACTACTGGAATATTACATAGAGCGTGATACCTGGTTTTTAAAGCAAAGAACAGTTTAACGTATATATGAATTTGAATTATTCATATATATGAAATATATATATGTAGAGAGGGGATACACACATGCATATGTACGTATATAAACTGAATAAAAGAGGTGGGAAGGAAAGGATTAACAGGGGTTTCATGATGACAGCTACATTGAGTGAGAAGCAATGGGATGGGGAAGGTGGATCCCTGTATGAATTAGATGGAAGCTGTTGTCAAGGTCTTGGCCTTTTGTCTGAGTGATGGGTTTGTAGGTATTACATTATTAAAAATAGTAATTAAATAAAAGATCATTCATGGACTACTGAAGACAAGTGTCACGAACCAAGCATGATTGATACATTTCTATGTAACTGAGTTCTAACTAAAGAAAAAACTTATGTGTATGTAGCTACGTAAATAATGTTCTAAAATCTCGATAGATTTGATCACCAAAAAGGTGTACTCCTATATGTTGATTTTTGGCTACCTTTGGAAAGAGTTCTCTTTTTTTTATTTTTGTATACTATTTTATGTGGCTATTGCCTAAAAATGAATATAACTTGGTCAAGTGGAAAATGCTTAGGATTTTTCTGGATAATTAATTTTTTTTTTTTTTTTTTTTTTTTTTTTTACCAATTAGAAATGCTGTTTCCGAAAAAATTTTAAAGTACATTAGTTTACTTCTCTGCTGTACTAAGAAAATAATACTGACATGTATGAATGATTCATGATTGAATTTTTTATAATGCTTCAATGTACTTGTATTTTAGAGAGCACAAGAGATTTGACTTACTCAGGCCAGGCTTAGAATGTAATCCTGGAATTTGCCTTTTCCACTAAATCCTTAATGTAAAACTGTCTTTTTAGGACTCCTTCCTTATGAAATTTGTTTCCCTTTGTCCCTACTCCATCTGGTTAGGGGTGGGGGACAATGGGAAATTTGATTGGTTGAAGTTTTGCTGTAATTTTGCTATGACTTTTCAGTTTTAGATTACTCTGGTTTTGGCTCCAAGCACTCACATTATTTAAAAGTGCTAATTTATACATTTACATAAATACCTACTTTGTTATAGGCACTTTACTAAATACACATTCATTAATCAAATTATTGTAATAATAAAAACATATAATTACAAACTGAGGTGCGTGTTCTGAAGCTCAGGGGAACGCATCTGTGAGTGCAAAAACGTGGACTTAGGAAGTCCTGGACTTAGGAAGTGACTTTTAAGCTGAGATCTAAAGGATGATTAGGGCTTAGGTCATAGTATAAGATTCAGGTCAGTGAAAACAGCTTATACAAAGGAGCTGTAGCAGGAGGAGGTACAGCATGACTAACACTGAAAAATGTAGTGTGACTCAGTGTTGTGACTCAAAGGTGAGAACAAACAACAGAGATGGCAAGGGCCTGATTTATTCAGGACCTAAGAGCAATGGGAAACCTCTGAAGATTCTAAATTGAGAGGCTACTGGAGATCATATTTGTGTTTGAAGAGAATATTTAATGTCTTTCTGGCTGAACTGTAAGCTCCACGAGTAGAGACACCAACTTTTGGTCTCACCGAGTACAAGTAGGTACTCAATAAATGTTGTGTCACCATTTAGTAGCTTAATGTCTGGCAGACAGTAAGTGCTTAGTAATGTTATGGTTTTCATTGCTCTAGACTGGCTTTTAGTGTAAGACAGTGGCTGCTAAGGATTTAGAGGTTTCATGAAATAATTCATTCCAAGAATATTTGTTGAATACCTGTGATATACTCAGAAATTGCAGCTAAATTTATTTATTAGAATGTCATCACTTCTTTTCTTTTGTGCCCCATCTAGGATGTACGGAGCATAAAAGTGATTGAGAATTGTTACTAAATCAGACCAGCCTACAGTGAGGTGCTACAGCAGATGCACCTGCCCTACGCTATTCACTTTGGTGCTTATAAAGATAGCTTTTATGAAACTATTTCTTCTAGAGTTCTTGGTGTAATTACCTTTCCAAAGTTCATTTGAAATAGTCTCAATTCTTCTTCAGTCATATTCATTTATTTTATATAAATTAGGATACCTTGCCATGTTTCTTCCCAAAGACTAATGATTGCCATTAAAAATATTTCTTCTGGCCAAGTGCGGTGGCTCATGCCTGTAATCCCAGCAATTTTGGGAGTCCAAGGCGGACAGATCACTTGAAGTCAGGAATTCGAGACCAGCCTGGCCAACATGGTGAAACCCCATCTCTACTAAAAATACAAAAATTAGCCGGGCATAGTGGTGCATGCCTGTATTCCCAGCTACTCGGGAGGTCGAGGCAAGAGAATTGCTTGAACCCAGGAGGTGGAGGTTGCAGTGAGCTAAGAACATGGCCACTGCACTCCAGCCTGGGTGGCAGAGTGAGACTCTGTCTCAAACAAAAGAAAAAAAAAACAAAACTAATTTTAAAGTCTCCAAAACTTGGTTTGGTAAAATTGTGTATAGGGGTGTAAGTTGTAGTTTTTGGGCAAAAAAATTTTTTTATCAAATAAAGCTAATTTTTTTTTTCTTAGTTTTTAATGTGCCCAGCTTTGGATGCCTAGAAACACAGACACACAGACACAGACACGGACACACACACACACACACACACACACACACACACACACAGTTAGTTAATTTTTCATGATGGGAACTGTTTAACATTTGCAAAAGTAAAGCGGTGAGACGACCTCATGTATGTCTTATTCAGCTTCAACAATAGTCAATTCATTGTTTTATCTGTTTCCCCCCATTTCCCCTATGCCAGATTATTTTGAAGCAAATCTCAACATTATCTTTTTAATCTGTAAACTCTTCAGTATTTACTCTAGAAAATACTTTTTAAATTCTAAATAACATAAACATAGTATCATTATCATATCTTTATTAAAATAATTAACAACATTATCCACCACTAATCAGCATGTAGACTTTCCTGATTGTTTCATAAATGCTTTTTTAAGTTGGTTTATTTGAATCAGAATCAAAATAAGTCTATTCAGCATAATTGGTCAATATGTCTCCTGAGTTACTTTTAACATATAGTTTATCCTTTGCCTTTTTTTCTTGCATTTTGTTTGTTGAAGAAATGGTCATTTTTCACTTTCTGGATTTTGCTGAATGTATCTCTGTAGTATCATATTATGTGTCCAGGAAAATATATATATGTTTTACAGAAATGAGGTCTTGCTATGTTGCCCAGGCTGGTAAAATACTGACTTTAGAAGATATGTTCCACTTAACTGCCAACATAATGCCTATGCTTTTCAAAATCGGTTCCATAAAATCATGTTGAAGATCAGTTATTTTCTTTTCTTAGCACTTTCATGTATATTCTGTTTTAGTTTGTTTTACTGTCAGTTCCCCAAAACATTGCCCTGAGCTCAGGTGATTCTCCCACCTTGGCCTTCCAAAGTGCTGGGATTATAGGCATGAGCCACAATGTCTGGCCCAAGTATATTTTCTATTTATCTTTAAATATGTGATACCTCATCTCCTTTGACTGTAAACAAATTTTTGTTTATATGGAAAAAAATCAATGCTTAACTTAGTTGTTGAAGAGGGAAAGATTTCAAAAATTATGTAAACATGAAAGGGAGAATGTGAAGGAATGGCCATCAGCCTCAAGAAATAGAATAATTTTGTAATGGTCCATGTTTATTGCTCTGTGATTATTTTGATAACATATAATTTGTTGCCTAAAGTATTATAAAACATTGAAATAGAAAATTGTAGCAAGAGTAGATATACCAGGTTGATTTTGATTAAAGTAACATATTTCGTTAACTTTTTTTTATTAACAAAAAAGATACCAGGTGATCAGCACTCCAACAGATTTTTTTATGGTAATGGAATATGTGTCTGGAGGTGAATTATTTGACTACATCTGTAAGCATGGACGGGTGAGTAACATACTATCTGGTACACTAAACCTCTAAACTAATAAAAAAGAAAGTATTGGGAAATAGCACAATGCAAAGATATCTTCAAGGTTGAAGTCGCTTTTATAATAATGCTCAACTAAACATATAGAGCATTAGACAAATTTTCTTTCTTAAGAAGCATACCTTTTGAAATACTGATTTTGGAAAACATGTTCCACTTAATTGCCAACACGATGCCTATGCTTTTCAAAATCTGTTCCGTAAAATCATGTTGAACATCAGTTATTTCCTTGTCTTAGCACTTTCACGTATGTCCTGCTTTAGTTTGTTTTACTGTCAATTCCCCAAAACGTTGTGCACATTTAATAATATTAATTGAAATTTAAATATTAGTGCTTAGCAACAAAGAAAAACTTGTCTATTGACATGTTGAGCTTTGACAAGCTTTTGGTTTGTCTGATTTGTTGAGAATTCCAACATAATTCAAGCTTGCTTAATTATATGTAGCCTGATTATGAAACTAAAAATCTTGTTAAATAGATGTATCAGATATTATTATTTTTTTTTTGAGACAGACTCTTGCTCTGTTGTCCAGGCTGGAGTGCAGTGGCGTTATCTCAGCTCACTGCAACCTCTGCCTCCCGGTACAAGCAATTCTCCTGTCTTACTCTCCCGAGTAGCTGGGACTACAGGCACATGCCACCATGCCCGGCTAATTTTTGTATTTTTAGTAGAGATGGGGTTTTACCATATTGGTCAGACTGGTCTCGAGCTCCTGACCTCAGGTGATCCACCTGCCTCAGTCTCCCAAAGTGCTGGGATTACAGGCGTGAGCCACCATGCCCAGCCCCAGATATTCTTAATGCAGTTTCTTTTATGCTTGATAGGTTGAAGAGATGGAAGCCAGGCGGCTCTTTCAACAGATTCTATCTGCTGTGGATTACTGTCATAGGCATATGGTTGTTCATCGAGACCTGAAACCAGAGAATGTCCTGTTGGACGCACACATGAATGCCAAGATAGCTGATTTTGGTATGTAACTCCAGGGTTGTTCAGAAATGTACTAGCTACCTTTTAAAGCATAACAATTCATTGAAATAAGAACTTTCCATGTCAACCTTGTACATTCTGTACCATGGAAAGGGATTAGCTGAAATCTCCTCAGTAGCTTTTTCTATTCACTTAAATACACTTTAAAAATGCAGATACCTCCAGAGAAGTTAGATGGCTGTCATCAAGATAAATCCATTCAATCTGCATTTTCTCCTAAGGAAATGATGCATAACTGTTTTTTTTTTTGTTTGTTTGTTTGTTTTTTGAAGAGAGGGGAGGAGTCCCAAATTTCTTTGAAAATCTCATGAAAGTATGGGCACTTTCCCTGATGAATGCATATAAACCGAGGTACCTGAAAATTTGCATGCAGTTGGAAAAAAGCCCTTCTGAATTGATCCACGAAGAGGTCCTTAGGGTAACATCTAATAACTTCATTAGAGAATAGTTTTTGTCAGAGGTAAAGGCACATAAAATGTGATTTGTATATTCCAAACACTTTCTGGGATAAACGTATGTGGAAAGGATGCCTTAATAGGGTATTTGAGAAAAAGACTAGGAAATGAGAGATTAAAGAGAGAGAGAGAAAGGTACCAGTTATTGTTGCCTATTTGTGGTCTATACCTTGTCTTTAATCTAAAAACTAGGAAATCGCTTTCTCTATTTCTCTTCCTTGTCTAAATCGTGAAACTTATTTAGTACTATAGCTCAACTAGATTTTTGGTTCAATAGATTATTTTTTCTATGTTGAATTAAATATTTCTAAATTAACTTTTGAAACATAATCTCTTTATGAGTTGGGGCCCATCTGGTTTCTAATTATAGAATTTAAAGAGGCTTCTGCAAAAAAGTAGTAGTCTGTATTTTATTCTTTTGACTATGGAAAAGGTAAATAATATTTTGATGTTTTCATGTTTGGGAAAGTCAATATGCTTCAGAATAACCTCATTTGTGATGGGAATCAACATTTTTATTTAGAAAGGAAATTTAGTTTCACTCATACATGTGATGTGCTTTAGTTTTTTGTTATAGTGTAAGCACTCTGAGATGGCCCCTTTCCAGTTAAATGCTTTCCACTGCCTTTTTTTTTTTTTTTAGCACTAAAAAAACCAATGACGTATGCAGGATCAAGGACTTGAAATTTTGCTCATATTTATATGACTTTATCTACTTTTAAAAATATCTAGCACCAGGTAAACATTACTTTTATTTTTAGGATTATCTAATATGATGTCAGATGGTGAGTTTCTGAGAACTAGTTGCGGATCTCCAAATTATGCAGCACCTGAAGTCATCTCAGGCAGGTAATAATCAGTGAAGCATAAGCTTTTTGTAATCTTGAGGTCATTTTGATAACATTTAATTATAATATATTCTCTATGGAAGGTAAGATTTTAACAGGGTAGAAATGAATTGTTCATTTATTTTTCCATTGTTAAAGGGATAATGGTTATATTAAAAAATGTTAAACATTTCATTTAGATGTCATTATATACTTACGAAGTTTTCCCATTAGAAAAATAATTGAAGTGGATCCTGATTTAACATATCTTTCGTTTTACAAAAGTGCAGATAAGAGAGTAAGAATTTGCTAAATTTAAGCTAGTGCCATTATTTATTTATTAGATATAGTTCTTTAATAATACCTTGCGTATTTTCCGATGTATATAGAGCATTGTTTTATATTTTGTCTTTGGAAGAATGAGATTTTGGGGGACAATATTGTTTCATGAAATTAAACTACAAGTAGAGATTGTGTAGTTACTCATGTAAGTTATTCATTGGTACATTATAAAAATGTTATACAGATTGCAATGGTAAACTCAAGTCTTTCTACAGTGATCAACGTGTGATTTTGAAAGTTAACAGAATCCTATGAGAGAAAATATGGTAAAAGTATTATTGCAAATAGCAGATACAGGATTGTCTTAGTCCATGTGGGCTGCTATAAGAAAGATACAATAAAGTCGATGGCTTATAAACAACAGAAACTTATTTCTCACAGTTCTGAAGTCTGGGAAGTCCAAGATCAAGGTGCCAGCAGGTTTGGTATCTGGTGAGGGTCTGCTTCCTAATAGACTACCGTATGTTCACTGTAACTTCACATGGAGAAAGGGACGAGGGATCTCTCTGGGGTCGCTCTTATAAGGGCACTGATCCCATTCATGAGAACTCTGCACTAGTGACCTAATCATCCTCCTAAAGTCCCCACCTCCTAATACTATCTCCTTGGGGGTTAGAATTTCAACACATGAATTTTGGGAGGACATAAGCATTCAGTCTATTGCAAGGAGTTTGAAGAATACAGCAAATGATTTCCAGTGTATATAGATTTATACTCACACGTGGCATTCATACCATTTCTTTTGGAAAACAATCACCATTTTTTATATAAACAGATTATATTCTTTTCATTAGAATAGTAGAGATTTACTTTGTTACCACAGACCCAGGTTTGAGTATGGTAATATGCTATCATGGGAATTGTAATGCTGTCGAAATGTAAGAGAAAAAAAGAATAATACTATAAGCATAGGTTATCTGGATCAAAGCTAATTTTAGTCATATGATCTAGGAGGTGATGAGAGTGGAAATGGTAAGTACTCAGGATAATGTGATACAGGATACTGTCTACACAGTACTAATAAAGTAATGTTTTAAATCTCTCTCTCTATATATATATATAGATACACACACACATATATATGTATGTATATATTTTTTGAGACAGAGTCTTGCTCTGTCACCTAAGCTACAGTGCAGTGGCACAATCTCAACTCACTGTACCACCTCCTGGGCTCAGGTGATCCTCCCACCTCAGCCTTCTGAGTAGCTGGGACTAAGGTGTACACCACCATCCCTGGCTATTTTTTGTATTTTTAGTAGAAACAGCGTTTCACCATGTTGCCCAGGCTGGCCTCAAACTCGTAGCCTCAAGCAATCCACCCGCTTCAGCCTCTCAAAGTGCTAGGATTACAGGCGTGAGCTACCGTGACCGGCCTTAAATATTCTTTAAAGGTGTGCCGGGGTAAAAATTCTATTACATGTGTATATTATATGTATATTTTCTTTCTTGTAATAGTTCTTTGGGAAAAAGATTTAACCTATACACCATAGTATTTTTTCAAGTTCATGGTCATCTACTTTGTTCCCCTCAAAAATCAACCACAGAAAGTATTATATTTTTTAATTAGTATGTTTCAGTTAAATGAATTTGTGACAAATAAAAATACCCTATTCACTTGGCAGACTTGAATAGTAGTTGGCTAGCCCCTTTACTCTCTTTGAGGAACAAATATTGAATACTGGGGAGCGGCCGTGGACTTCATTAAAGACCTTGGAAATGAATATGTACTGAATGTAGACTACCTATATATAGAAGTAGGGCACATAGAGAGGGAAAAAGTGATACTTGCATTTCAGGTTTGTGTCGTCATCTTTTTTCTTAGATTGTACGCGGGTCCTGAAGTTGACATATGGAGCTGTGGTGTTATCTTGTATGCTCTTCTTTGTGGCACCCTCCCATTTGATGATGAGCATGTACCTACATTATTTAAGAAGATCCGAGGCGGTGTCTTTTATATCCCAGAATATCTCAATCGTTCTGTCGCCACTCTCCTGATGCATATGCTGCAGGTTGACCCACTAAAACGAGCAACTATCAAAGACATAAGGTGATTATTCTTTTTGTTTCTGTTCTGCATATTTTCTCATAGGAATAATAATAATGTTAATTGAATGATTCTCCCAAAGTCTCATTTCCTGCCCTCACCACCTCACCCCTAGTACCAGTGCTTCAGCCACATTGAACTTGTCCTGGTTTCTCAAACCTAACATAGATTTTATGCCTTCATGTCTTTGTTTATATTATTCATTTTGCCTTGATGCCTTTTCCGTTTTCTTTTTTTGACCTGCTAGATTTCCATTCATCCATTAAAGTTCATGCCACCCCTTTTGTGATTTCCACAGGTGCTTCCGTTTCTGTTTTATCAACATTTTGTTAATGCTTTTATTATTTAATTCTCGTCCAGGATTTAGTTGTTTCTCAGTGTGTCTTTTTTCTCTCTTAAATTATGATACCAGGGTAGACAGTGTGTCTTACTCATCTTTGACTATAGAATGCTAAAAGGCCTGGAAAGATGGTATGCTTAGAAAGTGTCTGAAGAAATTTCAAATGGAGAAATAGGGTGAGATTTATGTATTTTACATATGGTTAAAGACATAAAGCATAAAAAGTTTTGCTAAGTTTTTAAATTCAATAGCTGCTAATCGGCTTACTGTGAAGGCTTTTGTGTCACGTGAGAAACTTTGGAAAGTGCCATTGCTGATGCGCCTATGAATATGACCTTTGTATATCAGACACCTGTGTATAGTAGGAAGATGATTCATTGCATTCTGCCTATGACTTATCAAGGCATGTTTCTTAGAGGTTTTATGTTCTTACCTGAGATTTCATTCATGTTTGTTTACAAACATGTTCTTTTGACATCTTTCCAGAACTCTTCCCCTTTTCTTCATTAGCCTGCAAAGACTTTTTTTTTTTTTTTTTGGCAGGGTCTCACTCTGTTGCCCAGTCTGGAGTGCGGTGGTGTGATCACAGCTTACTGTAGCCTCAACCTCCCAGGCTGAGGTGATCCTCCCTCCTCAGCCTCCTGAGTAGCTGGGACTACAGGCACGAGCCACCACACCCAGCTAATTTTTTCTTTTTTGTATTTTTAATAGAAACGGAGTTTTGCCATGTTCCTCAGGCTGGTCTTGAACTTCTGGGCTCAAGTGATCCACCCACCTTGCCCTCCCAAAGTGCTGGGATTACAGGTGTGAGTCATTGCACCCAGTCCCAGAAAAGACTCTTTTGAGACCTCTGACCTTTGAAATATTTAAATGATGGCTGAGATAGCTGTTTATGTGACTGCTGCTGATTTCATGCAGGCAAGGACTGATGATTCTTTTTGCATTTATGTATCATTTTCTTTTCCCAGCCTTTCTTCAGTGTTCCAAACCCCATGCATAACAATGTAAAAGTGTAAATTAGCCACCAGATTTAATTATGAAAATGAACTTAGCAGGAAAAAAGCCCTTTGTCTTTATAGTTCTTTAGCATATATACTTCTGTTAATTGACTTTTTGTTAGAAAATCAGACATGCTGATATATTTGCAGCTGCTTGTATCAGCATATACGTTTAGAATAATAATGGGCTGGGTGCAGTGGCTCATGCCTGTAATCTCAGCACTTTGCGAGGCTGAGATGGGAAGATTGCTTGAGCCCAGAAGGTCAAGACCAGCCTGGTCAACATTTATATTAAAATTTTTTTTTATTAAAAAAACAAGTGGTAATAATACTGATTTGTTGCTTTAAAACAGATGTTTGCATATTTATAGACTTCAGAAGAAAAATGTAAATATATTTACTGGGAAGAGTAATTTGTACATAGGTAGATGGCATGAAAGTATCATTCATCTCTGTACTTTAATATGATAACTTGAATCTATAGTTTTCATCATTTTTTGCTTATATATATATTTACTTATATATATTCAGTTTTTTAATGTCTGGGAATTCTTTCCATTGTTTTAATTTTTTTTTTTTTTTAAGAGATGGGGGTCTTGCTATGTTTACCAGGCTGGTCTTGAACTCCTGGCCTAAAGCAGTTTTCCCATCTCAGCCTCCCAAAGTGCTAGGATTACAGGCATGGCCAATGTTTGGGAATTATTGATTTGATAAACTATAGTTCAATAGGGAAAAGAATTACTAATTATTGAAAAATTACATAATACCAAGCATATTGCTTTATGGCTTGACTTATGTTATTGCATTGACTTTTCATAGATAGCTAGAAACCATTTTATAAACCATGAAACTGAAGCTCAGAAAGGTTATGTCATGATTTATGTATCTGTTTCCCCTATTAAATTATGCATTACTTTAAATTAGGGACCAATTATTAATTCATAGCAAAATGCACAAGATCTAACACATATTAAATGTTGAGTAAATCTGTTTGTTGAAAATTACACAGCTAATAAGAAGCACAACTGGGGCTCAACTTGGAACTTAACCTGAATTCAAAACCTGTGCTATTTCCACTCTTCCAAATTGTTAACATCTGTTCTGTGATATCTATCCTTCTTTCAATCTATCATGTTTTATTTATCTCTTATGCTACTACGTACTTACTGTCTCAATATTATTTTTGTACATCTACTATTTTCTTGTAAGATAGCCATTGGAAGGTCGAAAATATATCTTCATATTTATTTGCTTATTTAACCATTTTCGCTTTTATTCATTCAACAGATACTTATTTCACATCTACTCTGTGCACAGTCTTGTGCTAGGTGCTGGGAATATAGTGGTAAACAAGATAGATATTATCTTAATGGAAAACACATCTTTGTGTTCTCCAGCTATCTTAGGCTTAGTAATAGTATTAATGTTATAGTTAAAGCGAGAGGTCTGAAGTTCAACTGAGCACAGATCCCAGTGCATCTGTTTGTTAGCTATGTGCAACTTAGTTACTTCCCACATATATTAGAATTTTGGGGAGGGCAATCATAGATCAAAACATGTGAAATTGTCATTTAAGTAGGTCTAAAAATGATTGAATATCAGAAACTGCAAATATTCAACTTAATATAATTAAAGCTTTTAGAACAATGTCTAGAACATATTAGCTATTAATATTATTTTTGAGGGAATATTTGAAAACCTGTTAGCTGCACTTAAAGAAATTTGGGCATATCATGAGGTTTCTAAAAGTTGATAGTCTTTATAATCTAACATTAAGTCATATATCAATTTCAGGTATCAGGTAGCAGTGATAGAAATACATAATTTCTGATGGCTGTATAATAGCCTATGTGAAGTGAATTGCTTTTGTCTCAGATGAACCTTCATAAACATCCTAGTTACTGCTCACTTTGGTAGAGTTAGTTCAGAAAACGACTCCTGAAAATAAAAAGCTAGAAGGATGGCTTTTAAAATTGACAGTTATTACAAGAAATTGTGGCATTTGACTAAATTAATGAAATGGAAATCAAATTTAGATTGTTTCCTTATTGTTTTTTAAAATTAATTTTAAAAATAGAATTCACATATCATAAATTTATCACTTTAGATTGTATAATTCACTGGCTTTTCATATATTCACAAAGTTCCACAATCATTATGGCCATCTAATTCCAGAACTTTTTTTATCATCCTTGAAAGAAACTATACACACTGATAGTCACTCCCCATTTCCCCTTCCTTCTATCCCCTGGCAACCACTAATCTACCTTCTGTCTTTATGCCTGTTCTGAACATTTCATATAAATGGAATCATACAGTATGTGGTCTTTTGTATCTGACGTCTGTCATTTAGCATGTTTACAAAGCACTTTCCTACTGTAGCATGTATTAGTACTTCATTTTTTTTGCTTGAAAAATATTGCAGTGTATGAATATACTACATTTTGTTTATGCATTCGTTGATGAAGATTGAATTGTTTCTAATTTGTGGCTTTTATGACTACTGCTTCCATGAACATTTACATACACAGTTTGTATGGCTATGCTTTCATTTCTCTTGGGTGTATATACCTAGAGTTTATAATCGTTGTATGTTGTTACTGCTGCTCCTGTTTGTTCGTTTAGTGATTTTCTGATCTGATTCTGTAAAATCTGTATTCTTTTTTATATATGGCTACTGAAATCTCTCTTTGGTTAGCTTAATGATCAGCTAATGATTAGATAAAAATTTCCTTAAATGCCCTGATCTAATAAGTCTTCCATCCTTTGCTGATGGACTCTGTGTGATGTTGGGGTACATCCTCAGTGCTCCAACAGGCAGTTGTAACTCTGCCTTAGCCTTCACTTCCTGCTTGTGCAGAGCCTCAAAATCTGCCAATGATGAGAAATTATGGCCCTTTCAGTTTTTTTCTCAGGCAAACACACAACCCTGCATTTGTTTCTGGCCTTTCTGAGTCCTAGAAATACATCAGAGCTTTCCAAAGACCCCTCTGGAAATGCTATTTCCTAATGTTTCCTTTTAAGTGTCTTGGTCAGCTTTTTGTATACCCAACTTTCACTGCTGCTTCAGGTAGTTGGGATGTTAGACAGTTGCCACTGATTTTTTTTTTTTTTTTAAACAAATGCCCTGAGGAGAAGGCTGTTTGCAGGAGTAAGCTGTGAGTCAGGTCATGTAAAAACCAGGCTTGTGAGTGGAGGTTCCTAGAGAACTGCTAGACGTGTAAAATAATGACAGTTCTCTCATGGTAAGATTTTCAGGGAGCTCTAAACTATTCTGCTCCTCTGTTCTCCCCACCCCAATGCCCCAGTGGTTGTTAAGCTCCTTGTTTTCTCAGCTCTGTGATCATGAGGCTGTTGGTTTTCAAGGCTGCCATGGAGCTGGACAAAGGGAAATGGATATAGGACAACTTAAAAAGCCACAAATCTCACATTTCTTACTGAGATTCAGCCATTTTTCTTGAATAAACCGTCTTCAGATTGTTGCAAGCCTTTGGTGAATTTCCAAAGTTGATTTTCACAGTTTTTGCTGGTATTTTATTGTTTTATGGAATAATAGATTTTTGGAGTTTATTTTGAAAGTGCCTAACTTTTCTATTTGTCATTGATATTTACAAAATATTAGACATGTAACATATTTTTGTCTTCTTTTACTTCTTTTGTAGCTGGGTGTGGTGGTGCGCACCTGTAATCCCAGGTACTCAGGAGGCCGAGACAGGAGACTCACTTGAACCTGGGAGGCAGAGATTGCAGTGAACCAAGATTGAGCCACTGCACTCCAGCCTGAGTGACAGAGTGAGACTCTGTCTCAAAAAATATATATATACATAGAGAGAGGGAGAGAGGAAAGATCTATCTCAAGTTATTTTTATTGCTGAACACTAATAGGGGCTTAATATTATTATATAGCCAATAAACACATGAGTGAATTTTTGTGTTCATACTTTATTTATCATATATGCAGAATTTATTGACCATTTACTCTTTACTAGGTAGTAGGGTAGAGCTAAATAAGGTATGGTCACTATTTCAAGAAGCTCTCAGTTTACTGGGCAAGATTAAGAAAAAAATCAACAACTATAAGAATGTGTTGTGATAGAAAAATCTAGTAGCTGTAGAATTTTTTATCTTTGTACATATCCTCAAGGCCTGACACACCATTATTTCCTACTTGGACTATTGCAACTAGCTTCACCATCATCATTTTTATCTTTTCAATTTATTTTCTATACCACAAACAAAATGATCTTTACAGAATGATAATTAGGTTATGTTACCCTGTCTCTTTAAAATCCTTCAATGATTTTCATCAACCACCAGTTCAAATCATGAGATTTCCTTTTTATAGCCTACAATTCTTAGAAATATCTGATTTCTTTTGGCACTCCATCTCACAGCTCATTCTGCTTTCATGATATTGAGCTCATTCCAGTTCCTAGAGCACAGCACAACTCTTTTTTGTCTCATGGTCTTTGCACATATTGTTTCTTTTGCTGGGAATATCTGTTCCGCAACTCTTTGCATAATTGACTTCAGATCATTCTAGTGTCTGCTTAAATATTACTCAGAGTGGCTTCCCTGATCACCTGCCTCTCATTCTAAATTATATACTCTCATTTTACTCTATGCAATTTCTTTTGCAATCTTTATCACAGGATTTGCATATTTGTATATTTGTAACTATATTTTATGTATATTTGTTTAATCTCTATTCAGCTAAAATATAATCTTTGTGAGGAATGTTTCTTTTTATCCATAGTATGTCCTCAGTAAATATTCAAAAATAAATTAATCAGTGAATAGAAGACATTCAGTCAAAATATGTCTTCATCTGAACTTACGGGATGCCCAATTCTACCAGGTAGTAATGCCTGAACAATCTCGAAGGAGTAGTTTGTGTTAGATGAAAATGGTTTGATATTCTAGAATAACAATAGTAACATCAAGCGCAAAGGCCCAGAAGTGTGGGAAAATAAGGCTTAGGAGAACAGTTCTCAAAATTTTTGATTTTAAAATCTTGTAACTCTTAAAACTTATTGAGGACCTCAAGGGGGATTTTTTTTTTTTTTTTTTAATTTATTTATTATTATTATACTGTAAGTTGTAGGGTACATGTGCATAACGTGCAGGTTTGTTACATATGTATACTTGTGCCTTGTTGGTGTGCTGCACCCATCAACTCGTCATTTACATCAGGTATAACTCCCAATGCAATCCCTCCCCCCGCCCCCCTCCCCATGATAGGCCCCGGTGTGTGATGTTCCCCTTCCCGAGTCCAAGTGATCTCATTGTTCAGTTCCCACCTATGAGTGAGAACATGCGGTGTTTGGTTTTCTGTTCTTGTGATAGTTTGCTAAGAATGATGGTTTCCAGCTGCATCCATGTCCCTACAAAGGACGCAAACTCATCCTTTTTTATGGCCGCATAGTATTCCATGGTGTATATGTGCCACATTTTCTTAATCCAGTCTGTCACTGATGGACATTTGGGTCGATTCCAAGTCTTTGCTATTGTGAATAGTGCTGCAATAAACATACGTGTGCATGTGTCTTTATAGCAGCATAATTTATAATCCTTTGGGTATATCCCCAGTAATGGGATGGCTGGGTCATATGGTACATCTAGTTCTAGATCCTTGAGGAATCGCCATACTGTTTTCCATAATGGTTGAACTAGTTTACAATCCCACCAACAGTGTAAAAGTGTTCCTATTTCTCCACATCCTCTCCAGCACCTGTTGTTTCCTGACTTTTGAATGATCGCCATTCTAACTGGTGTGAGATGGTATCTCATTGTGGTTTTGATTTGCATTTCTCTGATGGCCAGTGATGATGAGCATTTTTTCATGTGTTTGTTGGCTGTATGAATGTCTTCTTTTGAGAAATGTCTATTCATATCCTTTGCCCACTTTTTGATGGGGTTGTTTGTTTTTTTCTTGTAAATTTGTTGGAGTTCTTTGTAGGTTCTGGATATTAGCCCTTTGTCAGATGAGTAGATTGCAAAAATTTTCTCCCATTCTGTAGGTTGCCTGTTCACTCTGATGGTAGTTTCTTTTGCTGTGCAGAAGCTCTTTAGTTTAATGAGATCCCATTTGTCAATTTTGGCTTTTGCTGCCGTTGCTTTTGGTGTTTTAGACATGAAGTCTTTGCCCATGCCTATGTCCTGAATGGTACTACCTAGATTTTCCTCTAGGATTTTTATGGTATTAGGTCTAACATTTAAGTCTCTAATCCATCTTGAATTAATTTTCGTATAAGGAGTAAGGAAAGGATCCAGTTTCAGCTTTCTACTTATGGCTAGCCAATTTTCCCAGCACCATTTATTAAATAGGGAATCCTTTCCCCATTTCTTGTTTCTCTCAGGTTTGTCAAAGATCAGATGGCTGTAGATGTGTGGTATTATTTCTGAGGACTCTGTTCTGTTCCATTGGTCTATATCTCTGTTTTGGTACCAGTACCATGCTGTTTTGGTTACTGTAGCCTTGTAGTATAGTTTGAAGTCAGGTAGCGTGATGCCTCCAGCTTTGTTCTTTTGACTTAGGATTGTCTTGGAGATGCGGGCTCTTTTTTGGTTCCATATGAACTTTAAAGCAGTTTTTTCCAATTCTGTGAAGAAAGTCATTGGTAGCTTGATGGGGATGGCATTGAATCTATAAATTACCTTGGGCAGTATGGCCATTTTCACGATATTGATTCTTCCTATCCATGAGCATGGTATGTTCTTCCATTTGTTTGTGTCCTCTTTTATTTCACTGAGCAGTGGTTTGTAGTTCTCCTTGAAGAGGTCCTTTACATCCCTTGTAAGTTGGATTCCTAGGTATTTGATTCTCTTTGAAGCAATTGTGAATGGAAGTTCATTCATGATTTGGCTCTCTGTTTGTCTGTTACTAGTGTATAAGAATGCTTGTGATTTTTGCACATTAATTTTGTATCCTGAGACTTTGCTGAAGTTGCTTATCAGCTTAAGGAGATTTTGGGCTGAGACAATGGGGTTTTCTAAATATACAATCATGTCATCTGCAAAGAGGGACAATTTGACTTCTTCTTTTCCTAACTGAATACCCTTGATTTCTTTCTCTTGCCTGATTGCCCTAGCCAGAACTTCCAACACTATGTTGAATAGGAGTGGTGAGAGAGGGCATCCCTGTCTTGTGCCAGTTTTCAAAGGGAATTTTTCCAGTTTTTGCCCATTCAGTATGATATTGGCTGTGGGTTTGTCATAAATAGCTCTTATTATTTTGAGGTACGTTCCATCAATACCGAATTTATTGAGCGTTTTTAGCATGAAGGGCTGTTGAATTTTGTCAAAAGCCTTTTCTGCATCTATTGAAATAATCATGTGGTTCTTGTCTTTGGTTCTGTTTATATGCTGGATTATGTTTATTGATTTGCGAATGTTGAACCAGCCTTGCATCCCAGGGATGAAGCCCACTTGATCATGGTGGATAAGCTTTTTGATGTGTTGCTGAATCCGGTTTGCCAGTATTTTATTGAGGATTTTTGCATCGATGTTCATCAGGGATATTGGTCTAAAATTCTCTTTTTTTGTTGTATCTCTGCCAGGCTTTGGTATCAGGATGATGTTGGCCTCATCAAATGAGTTAGGGAGGATTCCCTCTTTTTCTATTGATTGGAATAGTTTCAGAAGGAATGGTACCAACTCCTCCTTGTACCTCTGGTAGAATTCAGCTGTGAATCCATCTGGTCCTGGACTTTTTTTGGTTGGTAGGCTATTAATTGTTGCCTCGATTTCAGAGCCTGCTATTGGTCTATTCAGGGATTCAACTTCTTCCTGGTTTAGTCTTGGAAGAGTGTAAGTGTCCAGGAAATTATCCATTTCTTCTAGATTTTCCAGTTTATTTGCGTAGAGGTGTTTATAGTATTCTCTGATGGTAGTTTGTATTTCTGTGGGGTCGGTGGTGATATCCCCTTTTTCATTTTTAATTGCGTCGATTTGATTCTTCTCTCTTTTCTTCTTTATTAGTCTTGCTAGTGGTCTGTCAATTTTGTTGATCTTTTCAAAAAACCAACTCCTGGATTCATTGATTTTTTGGAGGGTTTTTTGTGTCTCTATCTCCTTCAGTTCTGCTCTGATCTTAGTTATTTCTAGCCTTCTGCTAGCTTTGGAATGTGTTTGCTCTTGCTTCTCTAGTTCTTTTAATTGCGATGTTAGAGTGTCAATTTTAGATCTTTCCTGCTTTCTCTTGTGGGCATTTAGTGCTATAAATTTCCCTCTACACACTGCTTTAAATGTGTCCCAGAGATTCTGGTATGTTGTATCTTTGTTCTCATTGGTTTCAAAGAACATCTTTATTTCTGCCTTCATTTCGTTATGTACCCAGTAGTCATTCAGGAGCAGGTTGTTCAGTTTCCATGTAGTTGAGCGGTTTTGATTGAGTTTCTTAGTCCTGAGTTCTAGTTTGATTGCACTGTGGTCTGAGAGACAGTTTGTTATAATTTCTGTTCTTGTACATTTGCTGAGGAGTGCTTTACTTCCAATTACGTGGTCAATTTTGGAATAAGTACGATGTGGTGCTGAGAAGAATGTATATTCTGTTGATTTGGGGTGGAGAGTTCTATAGATGTCTATTAGGTCTGCTTGCTGCAGAGATGAGTTCAATTCCTGGATATCCTTGTTAACTTTCTGTCTCGTTGATCTGTCTAATGTTGACAATGGAGTGTTGAAGTCTCCCATTATTATTGTATGGGAGTCTAAGTCTCTTTGTAAGTCTCTAAGGACTTGCTTTATGAATCTGGGTGCTCCTGTATTGGGTGCATATATATTTAGGATAGTTAGCTCTTCCTGTTGAATTGATCCCTTTACCATTATGTAATGGCCTTCTTTGTCTCTTTTGATCTTTGATGGTTTAAAGTCTGTTTTATCAGAGACTAGTATTGCAACCCCCGCTTTTTTTTGTTCTCCATTTGCTTGGTAAATCTTCCTCCATCCCTTTATTTTGAGCCTATGTATGTCTCTGCGTGTGAGATGGGTCTCCTGAATACAGCAGACTGATGGGTCTTGACTCTTTATCCAGTTTGCCAGTCTGTGTCTCTTAATTGGAGCATTTAGTCCATTTACATTTAAGGTTAAGATTGTTATGTGTGAACTTGATCCTGCCATTATGATATTAACTGGTTATTTTGCTCATTAGTTGATGCAGTTTCTTCCTAGCCTCGATGGTCTTTACATTTTGGCATGTTTTTGAGATGGCTGGTACCGGTTGTTCCTTTCCATGTTGAGTGCTTCCTTCAGGGTCTCTTGTAAGGCAGGCCTAGTGGTGACAAAATCTCTAAGCATTTGCTTATCTGTAAAGGATTTTATTTCTCCTTCACTTATGAAACTTAGTTTGGCTGGATATGAAATTCTGGGTTTAAAATTCTTTTCTTTAAGAATGTTGAATATTGGCCCCCACTCTCTTCTGGCTTGGAGAGTTTCTGCCGAGAGATCTGCTGTGAGTCTGATGGGCTTCCCTTTGTGGGTAACCCGACCTTTCTCTCTGGCTGCCCTTAAGATTTTTTCCTTCATTTCAACTTTGGTGAATCTGGCAATTATGTGTCTTGGAGTTGCTCTTCTCGAGGAGTATCTTTGTGGCGTTCTCTCTATTTCCTGGATTTGAATGTTGGCCTGCCCTACTAGGTTGGGGAAGTTCTCCTGGATGATATCCTGAAGAGTGTTTTCCAACTTGGTTCCATTTTCCCCCTCACTTTCAGGCACCCCAATCAGACGTAGATTTGGTCTTTTTACATAATCCCATACTTCTTGCAGGCTTTGTTCATTTCTTTTTCTTCTTTTTTCTTTTGGTTTCTCTTCTCGCTTCATTTCATTCATTTGATCCTCAATCGCTGATACTCTTTCTTCCAGTTGATCGAGTCGGTTACTGAAGCTTGTGCATTTGTCACGTATTTCTCGTGTCATGGTTTTCATCTCTTTCATTTCGTTTATGACCTTCTCTGCATTAATTATTCTAGCCGTCAATTCTTCCACTTTTTTTTCAAGATTTTTAGTTTCTTTGCACTGGGTACGTAATTCCTCCTTTAGCTCTGAGAAATTTGATGGACTGAAGCCTTCTTCTCTCATCTCGTCAAAGTCATTCTCCGTCCAGCTTTGATCCGTTGCTGGCGATGAGCTGCGCTCCTTTGCCGGGGGAGATGCGCTCTTGTTTTTTGAATTTCCAGCTTTTCTGCCCTGCTTTTTCCCCATCTTTGTGGTTTTATCTGCCTCTGGTCTTTGATGATGGTGATGTACTGATGGGGTTTTGGTGTAGGTGTCCTTCCTGTTTGATAGTTTTCCTTCTAACAGTCAGGACCCTCAGCTGTAGGTCTGTTGGAGATTGCTTGAGGTCCACTCCAGACCCTGTTTGCCTGGGTAACAGCAGCAGAGGCTGCAGAAGATAGAATATTTCTGAACAGCAAGTGTACCTGTCTGATTCTTGCTTTGGAAGCTTCCTCTCAGGGGTGTACTCCACCCTGTGAGGTGTGGGGTGTCAGACTGCCCCTAGTGGGGGATGTCTCCCAGTTAGGCTACTCAGGGGTCAGGGACCCGCTTGAGCAGGGAGTCTGTCCCTTCTCAGATCTCAACCTCAGTGTTGGGAGATCCACTGCTCTCTTCAAAGCTGTCAGACAGAGTCGTTTGCGTCTGCAGAGGTGTCTGCTGCTTTGTTATTGTTTTCTGTGCCCTGCCCCCAGAGGTGGAGTCTACAGAGACAGGCAGGTTTCCTTGAGCTGCTGTGAGCTCCACCCAGTTCGAGCTTCCCAGCAGCTTTGTTTACCTACTTAAGCCTCAGCAATGGCGGGCGCCCCTCCCCCAGCCTCGCTGCTGCCTTGCCGGTAGATCACAGACTGCTGTGCTAGCAATGAGGGAGGCTCCGTGGGCGTGGGACCCTCCCGGCCAGGTGTGGGATATGATCTCCTGGTGTGCCTGTTTGCTTAAAGCGCAATATTGGGGTGGGAGTTACCCGATTTTCCAGGTGTTGTGTGTCTCAGTTCCCCTGGCTAGGAAAAGGGATTCCCTTCCCCCTTGCGCTTCTCAGGTGAGGCAATGCCTCGCCCTGCTTCAGCTCTCGCTGGTCGGGCTGCAGCAGCTGACCAGTACCGATCGTCCAGCACTCCCCAGTGAGATGAACCCAGTACCTCAGTTGAAAATGCCGAAATCACCGGTCTTCTGTGTCGCTGGCGCTGGGAGTTGAAGACTGGAGCTGCTCCTATTCGGCCATCTTGCTCCGCCCAAGGGGGATTTTTTAAAATGCAGGTTATATCTATCAATATTTACTGTATTAGAATTAAAACTGAGAAATTAAGAAAATATTTAATTTACTTAAAAATAACTATAAACCCACTACATGTTAAATAATACATCTTTCATGAAAAATCACCATATTTTCCAAAAAAAATTGTGAGAAGAATGACTTTATATCAAAGACAGCTAGGTTCTCATACCTTCTTCATTCAATCTGTTGCATTATTTTATATTAGTTGAAGTGTGTAAAGAAGGTCTGACCTCACTCAGATAAGTGGTTGGGAAAGAAAAAAAGTGTATTTATTATTATTAACACCAACTTTATCAGAAAGTCTTTAAGTATTGAGAAGCTGTGAAACTCATACAAATCATACAGAAGTTTTGCTTGAAAGCTTGAATTTTATCATTAGCAACAAATATTGCTGGTTGTTTTCCTTAAAGCGATGGGCTCGCTTTTTTCATTTTTGAGAAAATGTCGGCCAAATGCCAAGTCTTAATAACCATAGTTATTGAAGGGTAGTGGGTAATTAACTTGCTTAGGATCACATAGCTAGTAAGTGGCAGAGCTAGGTCTAGAGACCAGATCTTTTGATTATATTCTATTATGTTGCCCTATGTCTAAATTATTTGGACTTGCCAAAGCGTGTCTTACAATAGTGTATTGTGGTGTTTTTCCTAGAGAGCATGAATGGTTTAAACAAGATTTGCCCAGTTACTTATTTCCTGAAGACCCTTCCTATGATGCTAACGTCATTGATGATGAGGCTGTGAAAGAAGTGTGTGAAAAATTTGAATGTACAGAATCAGAAGTAATGAACAGTTTATATAGTGGTGACCCTCAAGACCAGCTTGCAGTGGCTTATCATCTTATCATTGACAATCGGAGAATAATGAACCAAGCCAGTGAGTTCTACCTCGCCTCTAGTCCTCCGTCTGGTTCTTTTATGGATGATAGTGCCATGCATATTCCCCCAGGCCTGAAGCCTCATCCAGAAAGGATGCCACCTCTTATAGCAGACAGCCCCAAAGCAAGATGTCCATTGGATGCACTGAATACGACTAAGCCCAAATCTTTAGCCGTGAAAAAAGCCAAGTGGCATCTTGGAATCCGAAGTCAGAGCAAACCATATGACATTATGGCTGAAGTTTACCGAGCTATGAAGCAGCTGGATTTTGAATGGAAGGTAGGAAATTATAATGTAATAAGATCATTTGTAGAAGCCATTTTTCTATATTGTAAGCTGCTCTGAGCTCCTGAGTTGAGTATTAAGCCCATCTTTTTCTAGTAATATGCCATGCACATTAAAAACAAAACAACCTCTGTAAGGATGAAAAGTGGTTGATACTGGGAACCGACATATTTTGAATTATAGCGGTGTTCTTGGTCAAGAAAAAAAGTAATCAACTAGAAACCTTCTGAGAAAATAGCTTACCAGTTTCAGCATACATCATAGCAATGAAAAATCATGAGTGTCTTCAAAGATAGTATGTTTTTACTTTCTCTTTTTTTTAGGGAGGTTTTTTTTTCTTTTCTTTTTAGGGAACAGAGGCAGGTGGTTGTAATAGCTAGTGGTCAGTACAAATTATATCAGGACATATTTATTCAGTCAGTTAACACTTTTCTCCAAGTTGTGATATTCTCTCTTATTTGGCTAGTGCTTTTAATACTTATAGTATATTTTCCTTACTCTCACGCCACAGTTTGCTTTTCTTAAAAATTAGTGCTCAATTTCATTTCAGTTCTATTTGAATATATGTGTGGGGAGGGGCATTTTTTTCTTCAGATATGCCTTTCACTCTTTTTCTTTTCTTGAGGATTGTGAACTTTTAAAGGAAGAAGAAAAATGTGCAAACTTACCACATAAATATGCATTTGACATGTTCAAATAAATCAGTCATTTTCATTTTATTATCTGTACATGAAATAAATATTTTCTTAAAATCATTTAAAAAACATCTCTTTGTTTTGAAGCAGTCGTATTTAGTTAAAAAAGAAATGTTAACATTTTTAAAATTCTGTACTGAAACATTTTTGAAACTAGTACCACAGATGTTTTGAAAATCCAGAACCTTCAATGCAGTGTTTTTTTGTTTGTTTGTTTTGTTGTTGTTGTTTGTTTGTTTTTTTGAGACAGAGTCTCACTCTATTGCCCAGGCTGGAGTGCAGTGGTGCAGTCTTGGCTCACTGCAACCCAGGGTCAGGCTATCCTCTCACCTCAGCTTCCCTCGTAGCTGGGACTACAGGCGCCTGCCACCACACTCAGCTGATTTTTTTGGTATGCTTTTGTAGAGATGGGGTTTTACCATGTTGCCCAGGCTGGTCTTAAGCTCCTGGGCTCAGGCAGTCCACCCACCTTTGCCTCCCAAAGTGTTGGAATTACAGGCATGAGCCACCATGCCTGGTCCTCTTTGTTCCTTCTACTCCACAAGCATCCATGAACATGGTTCAAGCAGAGACTGGGCAACCAAATTATAATTGATGTTTTAGAGTTGATGCTTATCTAGAGTGAAAGCTAGACCCGATGTAATCTCTGGGTTCTCTTTTTCTTTTATATTTCACTTTTTTCTTCAGTACCCCAAATTTATTCAAGTAGCTTTTCCTTTAAATTTTAATTGCCATACAATACTGCTAGTGGGGATTAAATAAATACTAAAGTAAACTACCAGTAATATAAAAAAATTATTCAGATATTCCTTTCCTACTTCACCCCTATTAATTACTTATTTTGACCTTTTTTTGCATAAAAAGGGAGATATTTTGTAGTTGATTATTTTTATTGATTTTTCACTTTAGGTAGTGAATGCATACCATCTTCGTGTAAGAAGAAAAAATCCAGTGACTGGCAATTACGTGAAAATGAGCTTACAACTTTACCTGGTTGATAACAGGAGCTATCTTTTGGACTTTAAAAGCATTGATGGTAAGGAAGCTATGCATTGCATGAGCTCTGAGAAGATAAAACTTGGCACTAGTTGACCAGATGTTAAAATCATCTCGAAGACATCCGGTGGGTAGGTCATGCACTGGTTTTTAAGTAATCTTAGACTTAACCAAAATGTAAGTGAAGTGAAAAGGATGAGAGACATGTTGAATACCTCTTACCTGGCGTCTTTCCACAAGAAGTATCTCCGTGGCATAAAAGAATCATTTGAAGTATTGGCCATGGAGCACAAGTAAGGAACAACAGGGAAGTAGGTTTCACTTTTTAAAATTAACTGATTTGTCAGATTCTTTGTCACATTTCTCCATTCATATTTTATTAGTTAGTATTGTAGTGTCTAAACTTTCCCCTTCATCACCTTTCCTCATCCTGGGTGGCCAGGGTGACCAAATAGGTCTCCACTGGGATTTGGGATGGATTTAGGTACTCATGGCAATCAAGGAGCCAGAGGCGTCAGGGAAAATTGTCATGTCCAAGAACTTAGTGTGTGCTAAGAATTAAACTTGGGTAAACCAAATCTGATTATTCATTTCAGAGGCCCAAGTGGGATAAAACCAGAATAAACCAAGGGTCAGGTGCTGGATGGAACAAAAATGGAACTGAGTTTAGAGTTAGGGAAGTTGTTTTAAACAAAGTATTTACATTTTACTCTTGAACTACCATCAAATATGTATGGTAGCGTTTATATGGATCCCAGACCTCTTTCATCGAAATTACATGTTGTTATTAAAACACAGATCCCTGTGTTTTGGTCCTGGGAATCGTAGAATCTGCAGTTTTAACAAGATTTCTCTCACTTTACCCCCCACTTCCCCAAGGCAATATATGATGGTAACTTTTATTTTTACCTTAATGATTTTTTTTTGTTGATATGCTAGAAGAAAATAAGTTGTCAAGGATATGCTTTCTTCACATGAAGAGATATCAGTTTGATTGATGCCAGTATCAATGCCCAATACTCCGATTTGAGAAGGACTTAGAGGCCACATTTTGGCTGTGTGCACGTGTTGTGATTGGTAGCGATGTTTGTTATGATTGTTGGAAGGAAGAGCACTGTGCTTCTAAAACACTGAAACATGACATTCATTATTAAGTTGCCTTTGCTCAGATGTGTTTACTTAATATTCTGAATATCATAAATTCATAGGAAGGGCTTGGGCATATATACTTTTCATATAAATTGCTCTTCTTTGGTACATTTCAGACGAAGTAGTGGAGCAGAGGTCTGGTTCCTCAACACCTCAGCGTTCCTGTTCTGCTGCTGGCTTACACAGACCAAGATCAAGTTTTGATTCCACAACTGCAGAGAGCCATTCACTTTCTGGCTCTCTCACTGGCTCTTTGACCGGAAGCACATTGTCTTCAGTTTCACCTCGCCTGGGCAGTCACACGATGGATTTTTTTGAAATGTGTGCCAGTCTGATTACTACTTTAGCCCGTTGATCTGTCTCTAGTTTCTTTCTGTTATTGCACTATGAAAATCAGATATATTCTTTAAATTTTTATCTTACTTTTGGATAATATCCACTGCAATACTAATTGAGAGACGTGAATTATATCCAGGGGACACACAATACTATTGAAATTACTGAAAACAAAATATCTGACATCTTATTTACTTGTAGAAATCTGTAATTCTATTGTGCCTATGATAAATTCACATAGGCAGTATCTTTAATAGGTTAATATCGATGAAGATTTTTAATTACAATAATGAGTTCACTACAGATGATTAACACACCACACTGGCGAACCATCTCAATGTAAGGGGTGGTTTGGCAACACCTCCTTGCTTTACTGTTTGGTGTAGGTAAATCCAGTTTACTTCCTAAATTTCAGTAGGCTTTATGTTGTGTTTATGACCCCAATTTATTTTAACAAAAGAAGATTAAAAAGTAAAAGAACCATGAGTAAGATATTATTTAAATGTTGAAATCTTAAAAACCTGCCCCCAAGGTTTCAGAAGCCAACTTCTTTTAACAGTATTTTTACAAATACTGCCTAGTATATTCAACAGAAGGACTGTGGTCATGTCACAGGTAACCACAGTTTTCAGGTTTCTTAAAAGCAGCAGTAACTGACTCAGTATTTTATCTTGAGTTTTCCCTGAATAATATATTTATCTTAAGAGCCTTCAAGTTTCAAATTAGTATTGGAACACCTGGAATTGCAACAACTTTTGTCTTTTACATATACTTACATCTTTTAAAAAATGTCTTCAAAACCTACCTTTCTCAAATTCTTTTGGCTCTATTTATTTTTGCATTTCACCAAACAGTGATAAAATAGTTAAATGAAACAAAGCAAGGTATCAACAGTCCCTTAAATGAGAATTATCTTTGATCTTTATTTTGTGTGTTAGATGTTAGGGTCCTGGTGCATCTCATAATGCTGATTCTTCATGGCAAGCCACTCCCTTCACCCCACCTATCCTAGTCACTCTTGTCTTTGTTCATTGTTTGATCCTCAGTGGTTGGTGGGTACAGCTTTGAATCTTTTCTGGTTCCAAGTTTGAAAACACTCTTCTGGCCCTAAGGGCTTTTGTACACTTCCAAAGCTTGATAGGCTATGACCTTCACTGTTGAACCTGATAGGGCAGGGAAGCTTTGAACATCAAGAAAAAATTTTTATCTTCAATAAATAAATATGTGTATTCACACACCAGTGCTTTTAAGCAAAAACCAGTTTTTGTTTTGTTTGGTTTGTTTTGCTTTGTGCAGGTTTTTTTAAGATTAAAAAAACACAAACTATAGCAGGGTAGATAATAGTTTATGATTATATTTTGTTTTGTTTTAGTAAAAGTATTTAATTTTAAATTATGTGTAATTTATCTAATTTGTATTTATTTGTTATTTTTATGTTGTAATTAACACTTATTTACCTGGATTACCCTAAAAAACATTAAGCTCTTGAAAACAAAAAAATGACATTACCTTGACAGGTTTCTCTTTGCCAAAAGTAATGTATGTTCTACCAAGAAGCAAATGAGAATATTAGACTAAGTTTCTCCTGTGTTAGTGGAAAACAAGTGTGTCTATCTTTAAATATTCTTTGAATTAGGAGTTTGCATTGTGTCACATCATATGGCTTTGCAGGTCTTTTAAAAACTGATGTTAAGTAACTTATAAGTCCAACTTCTTAATATCAAAATAAAAGAATCGTTCACCAATTTGGGAATGAGGGCGGGTTGCAATTTGAGATAGTTTAAAGTTTAATTATTGAAAGACTGCCATCTTGTGGCACCAAAGGGTAATTTTTACCCTTTGAGATGCTGTGATTATTTGTATAGAGATAAGCAGTCCTGCTGTGTTAGTCTGATGTGCATTATAGATATGGCATATTTTGGGTTCTCAAAATGGGCACACACCTGTTTTGGGAAAACCAGGGCCACTTCATAATATTGTCCTGATTATGAATGGAATTACCTTAGAAATAAGGAACTAATCAGATTACTTAACCCCAATGACAAAATCCACAAAAATTTTGAAGGCAGAGAAACAGAAGGAATCCAGTGGTGTTTTAGCTCCATTAGTCTCATCAGATATTAAAAAATTGTTCATATCAAAATTACCTTATATGGATGATTGCCATGTTTTGTAAGAGTTAATTTATTTACTGTTTTCTAACTCTTGCTGGTATTTATGAACAGCTGTAGTTTGATATTTACCTACTGAATTTTAGGAGAACTAATGGTCACAGTTTGGGTTCTTTTATGTGTATGTTTTTAAAACAGCTATTTTGTGAATCTAGGTGGTTGGGTTTTAGAGAGAAGATTTCAGGAGACGCAGTCCAGCACAATTAGAGCTAAAACATTGTTACAGCAGGTGTTTTTGTTGCTCATGGGCAGATAGAGGGAAAGAATCAGTTGTTAACCCCAAATTTCCACATTTCAGTCTTGTAAACTCTGGATGTGGTAGGTAGGTGTGGGCTAAGAATAATTTCCTCCAGTTAAAACTCAGGAGAAGAGCTTCTATTATTAGGTTATAGATAAGGCCTTAGTTATATCATGGAAATGAACTCCATATAGTTCTAGAACTGCATTTCCCAAAGTATATCCTGTGAGATGCTCCACAGAAAAAAGATTGCATGGGCTAAGCTTGAAAAATGTTGCATGCTACTCTTCCCCTCGAAGACGACAGTAGATGTCAGCATTAAAGACTGACAGGTCTTTCTGTGAGAAAAAAGAAAGCCATATAACTTTGTTGAACTTTGCCCAAATTAATTTTTCATTTTAAAAAACTTAATATCCCATGAAAAAAGGCAAATTTGGGAAATACATTTTTTAGGAAAATATTGTCCCAGAATGCCATAATTAGGGTAGTTAATAACACTTCCTTTTCTCTTACTGGTTGTTGGGAGAGTCTGATTGAAAATTAGAATCATTTTGTTTTGACTTGCAGACATGTTCATCATGAGTGAATGCTGGATTAAATAGAATTTTCTATGTCTGTGACTTGTTTCATGACATCTTGGTTTTCTTAATCATCTTGTGTTATTATTTGAGTGCAACATTATTCTTATGAATGGGTGACTGAAAAACCTGAAACAAGATTACTTGTTAAAAAAAAAAGTCTAAGAGACTAGTGACTCGTGCTTATGGCTCTGTGGGTAATGAATCGTCACTGATTCTTTTAAAATGTGTAATCAGTGAACATTTTCTAAATACTTTTCTTTGGGATACCATATGAAGATCTAATTCCTTATGTTTCAATGTAGGAACAGCTACCTTCTCAAATAGAATATGCAGGGAGGGAAGTAGGCAAACCATTTGCAAGTTGGGTTTTTGTTATGATTAACCTTTTAGGAGATGCTTTTATAATCTCTAGTGTTTACATTCCTTTATACTAGCAATCTATAAAGAGAATCCAGGAGCCTAAATCAGAAATAATCGTGTTTCTATGTCAAGGTATTGGCTATATGTAGCACAAACAATTCTCCATTTTCTGCAAATGGGTTTTTCAGTTTTATAATTCTGGGTTTGCTTTTTCTTATTCCCTAGCCAGTTTGTACTCAGGGAATACAAATTGATTTTTATTGTTAAATGAGACATAGTTTAGAAAATAATCATAAACAACTATTATAGATTTTTGATCTATTTGGATTTATCTGTAGCATCGAATAATGTGCAGTATACTGAGTTAATGTAGGCATCTCACTTTCCATTTATAAAATGTAAAAACCTGGAACATGCCTGCCACAGACACCACTTTGTCTATTCACTGGTTAATAATTTACATCCTATTAATGGTTGTAAAATCTCAGTATCTAAATGCTAGACATGTTCACAATTTTGTCTGTTTTTGTTTATTTGTTTTTAAAGACCCAAACCTTTTCAATCTTGCATTTATTTACTTGGTTCTCCTGTGTCACCCTGTGGCTTTTTAAATAGGAAATGTAATTTATTTTAATAGTAGTTCTCAAAGACTCTATTAAAAACTCTGGATGAGGGATATGTGCAATCTGTTGGTAAGTCACATCCTATGTTTGGCCTCATTTTTATAACTCCTAAAATGAGAGAGGTAGATTTTAACACTTCTAAGGTACTTTTGAGCTTTAAAGTTCTTTTCTGCTTTTTCATATGATTTGTGTTAGTGTTCACTTTTTATATATTTAGAGTTTTTATACTAGTGTGAATGTTTCTGTTTTGATTTGGTGAGGCATGTCAAAGGTATATACTTGAATATTTTTCTAAATACAGCTGCCAGAGAAATGCAAATGGCAAAAACCATCCAGAAATCCAAACATGGTGAAACATCATGTCCATTTGGCATGAAGCAAAGCGTTACAAATTTGGAGTGATGAAAGTGTTCCATATATTTTTTATAGTGATTTTTCGATCTAGAGACCCTTCACATTGTTTACTTACTATTACGGTAACTTTGGGAGGAAACCAGAGAAAGCATTTTTGCCATTTCCAGATGAGGAAGCAGGACCAGAAAGCTTGTCATAAAGCTTTAACACCATACAAGTATCCAGCAGTGATCAATCGCTCTTTATAGGAAACCACCTTTCCTCTGGGGAAGAACAGTCTGAATTAATAAAACATCAGAGTGGTTGAGTAATAAAAATAAATACAGATGTTTTGCTTTCAAGTCTTAGAGTGACATAAAGTAGTCTTAAATAAATAGTTCTTAGTTTATTTTAACCAGTTGATTGTACTAACAAGATGTAATTATCTAAAGTATTTATGATTAGCATATTGGTTTTTATAAGTATTTCTAAGTTATTGAGGGTGCTTAAAAATACTGAAGAAACTTTAAGACATGATTCTTCTCATAATTTTATGTGATTCTTATAGCACAATCATTTTTCAAAAAGGAAAACTAGGCCGGGCATGGTGGCTCATGCCTATAATCCCAGCACTTTGGGAGGCCGAGGTGGGTGGATGACTTGAGGTCAGGAGTTTGAGACCAGCCTGGCCGACATGGTGAAACCTCGTCTCTAATAAAAGTACAAAAATTATCCGGTGTGGTGGCAGGCTGCTTGTAATCCCAGCTACTCGGGAGGCTGAGGCACAGGAATCTCTTGAACCTGGGAGGCAGAGGTTGGAATAAGCCAAGTTCATGCCACTGCATGCCAGCCTGGGTGACAGCACAAGACTCTGTCTCAAAAAAACGAAAAAGAAAAGTAGCTTCAGTCCCTGTCTAAATTGTTAGAGTTTTTGACTATTATCTGAAATAGTCTTATCCAAATTTCATATGCAGATTGATAATTTTTCATTTTGTATGTATATTAGATGATATAACTATTTTCATAGAATACTTTTCTAATTTATAAACACTGAATTATTATTAGCTTGATAGAGTTTCTCCCAAACCTTATAAAATTTTGTAACGTACTTATGTTTGAGCTTTAAAAATTATAAAAACTTCATTTAAACAAGTTGCTGGCATCCTTACTAGCCTTTCCACCTATAATTATGATGCCTTTGATGCCACTGAACAGTAATAGCACAAAGAACAGGTCTCACAGTCTAGACTGGATTGAGTTTTAATTAAACTTCTTCAGCC
The DNA here is from genome assembly GCF_003255815.1 of Theropithecus gelada. NCBI lineage: Eukaryota > Metazoa > Chordata > Mammalia > Primates > Cercopithecidae > Theropithecus > Theropithecus gelada. Next base: position 84,638,125 of record NC_037668.1, read on the forward strand.
AGAGCCTGATAAGAATCAGGCTGGGTCTAGAAGAGTTATCAGACTGTAGGCCTGTATTAATTTTGCAAGCTAATGTTAATGTTTACTGCCAGCCTTGCATAGCAATGCCAGTTTGCAGTTGTGACTATGTGTGTGACTTTTGGTAAAAATGGTTTATATCTAAAGTAGTTTAGATTTTATGGAAGTGGCTCTTGATGGTTTGGACAAGCAGGGTAGGTAAATTTCAATTACGTTTAAAGTGTAATTAAATCCTAGAATAGAGCACTCTCCAGAAAAAAAGTAAGAATTTGGAGAATATCCTGGCATAAAAACGTTTTTGAATAATACATAGAATTTTGACAAGGTTCATACAGTGCACACAGTGTGACCTTTTTTGAGGCGGGCAGTGGGGGTTGCTGCTTTGTGTTGATTTAAAATTTCAAGGAGGAACAAAAACATTCTAGCCAAGGAGAATTGCATTGTTAATTTTTTTCTACTAATTTAAACGTGCATTTTTCACAGTTACATATTTCTTTAAAATAAGTTTTGCTACCAAAAATAGCAATTTTTCTAGACAGATAACATTTTCCTAAAGTGGCAAAGAAAGAGATCCACTGTTCTAAAAAACAAACAAACAAACAAAACACTAAATTGTGCCTTCTCCCTTAAATTATAAGAAGAGTAATAGTAAAACTTGTTTAAACTATGTTTTCTTTTTTTCTAATCCCTCTCAGTTCTCCTTAGATCTGCCTCCTACAAATGATCATGTTTGCATCTGCCTGATTGAGTTCCTTGGTCCAGCCTTTCACTATCACTATCAGAAGTTGTTCACTAAATGTATTTCCCTACTTCTTTCATGTTGATTGACTTTATAAGTCACATTGGTAAACATAACATTTGGCCACCTTCTTATGCTTTAAAAATTAATGCAATGAATGGCAGTTTTTATATTTTAACCCTTTAAAAAGTTTGTCAAGGAAACAACTCAGAGCTAAGAACAAAATCTAACTTGGAATCAGTTTCTTCCTTTGGCTGCTGAAGCAGCAGCAGGTCACATAACCTCATTTAGTTTTTCCATTTACAAAATGTGGATGATAACCTACCTCACAGATGTGTGTGAGCAACTGTTTGGAAGCCCTTGTTTAAATACAGGGTTTATATCCCCACATTCAATGTAAATTCCTTTTTTTAAAAAAATAAGTATCTTTGATATTGATGAGTATCTTGATTTTTAGGTAAGATCACAGTTTCACAAATTGTGGTGTTCTTAGGTGACATTTAGTCTTTCTTGAGACCTCAAGTATTCAAATATCAAACTTGTCCTGCGTTGTAACAAATATTCAGAATCTCTTAAAATGTTGGCTGGAGCTGCCTTAACGTACCAAAATACAGCTCTCAAGACTGTTCACAAATATCTGTGGTTGTACAATGTTTTGAACATTTAATGTAAAGTTGTTACAGAACTGTGAACTCTAAGGATAGTATCTTTATTATTTTAAGAAGAATGGTTGTGTTCTTTGTCATGTATGCTTAAATATACAGTGGATTTTGAGTGCAACAAATAAAACTGAAAATTAACAGCCATTAGGTTGTGTCATGACAATCATAATATAGGATATAATATTTACTTTTTTTTCAAAAACATCCTGCATTCATTCATTCTTAGCCTACCTTTGAAAAAGAAAAAAAAATCAATAGGTTGATACATTGACCCATTGGAGTACTTCATTACGTATTTATTGAAAAATTTTTTAATTGTTAAAATTGGGACCACTTTTTATAATTGGTTTCAAGAAAAAATAGGACGGATGCGGAGGCTCACGCCTGTAATCCCAGCACTTTGGGAGGCAGAGGCGGGTGATCACGAGGTCAGGAGGTTGAGACCATCCTGGCTAACATGGTGAAACCCCATCTCTATTGAAAAATACAAAAAAATTAGCCGGGCGTGGTGGCGGGCGCCTGTAGTCCCAGCTACTCGGGAGGCTGAGGCAGGAGAACGGCGTGAACCCAGGAGGTGGAGCCTGCAGTGAGCGGAGATCGCGCCACTGCACTCCGGCCTGGGCAACAGAGTGAGACTCCTTCTCAAACACACAGACTTCCAGTGCTTTTGTGTTCAAATAATCTCCGATTCAAATTTCAGTTTTGTTTGTTATATACTTTTTGTGAGTGTTAAATGATATGGGAAGGATTTGTCTTACAGTAACCATATGGAAAAGATGTTTTTCTGAATTACATAGCATTTCATAGTTACAGATTCTTCCTAATTAATGTTTGCACTGTATGAAACTCATAGGTAACAAACACAAAAGAGAAAAGCAGCCTGATTGCTTATAAGTTTTTTTCACAAAATCAAATTAAAGTCTCTGGTTCATTTGAAAGCTATTTTTGTTTCTGCTCCATCATTATGCTGGTATTCTGCACGCCAATTAATAGTTACAAGAAAGTTGTTAGTGGAAAAGATTGCCTATACTCATTGGTGATTTCACACCATCTTTGTTCATTTTTGTCATCTTAGTTGTACATTATAGTTTTTAACTTAAGCTATTGCATTGGTTTTCTACTGTTGCTGTAACAAATTACTACAAACTTAACAACTTAAAGTACAAATTATCTTATTGTTCTATATGTCAGAAACCCAGCAGGCTTAGCTGGTTTTTCTGCCTCAAGTCACACAAGCTGGAAACCAAAGTATTGATAGGGCTGGGCTGTGGAGGAGAATCTGTTTCCAATTGCATTGAGTTGTTGGCAGAATTTCGTTCCTTGCTGCTGTAGGATTGAGGTCCTTGTTGCCTTTTTGGCTGTTGGCTAGGAATCATTTAAAGCTTCTAGAGGCCATCATCATTCCTTGGCCCATGGCTCCCTTCATCTTCAAAACCAGCAACAAGTGGCTTATGGTTTGGATCTCTTCTTCCATCTCTTCAACGACATGTTTCTGATTTGCTGAGACTGACTTTACTGCTTTCCGTTTTCAAATTTTAAGGGCTCATGTGATTAAGCTGGGCCCACCTGGACTGTATGCTTTTTGAAAAACAGACTTTAGCCCTCTCATGAAAAAGACGAATGCAAACATATTGAAATCAGGATATACAGGTAAAGATTTCAATTCGCTTTTTCTAAACTTGAAGGAAAAGAACGGATTTGTTTTTATTAGTGAAAATATGTTTTATTTCCTAAATTGCATAGATAATAGATGCTTCCTATAGGAAATTTGAAAAGTGAAGGAAATTTTAAAAATCTGAGAAGAATCTCACCCATAATAAGAGGCAGCTACTTCTTAGTTTTGTTATTATATGTTCATATTTTTCCTCTTCCATTTCTTCCCCCTAGAATATACTTTAAAAAGTTTTGAAGATTTGCAGGACCTCTCCTGGTCAAGAAGGTTGCTGTGCAATCTTAGAAATCTTAGAAGAGTGAGTATATCACAGAGGAACTCAGAAGTGGGAAGGGAGGTCTTGGGACATCTTAAGGTTGCTGGAGGGCCTGGCGTATATATCAATGAGTTTATGAATAGGCCAGTGTTAAGCCTCTGTTACAGTAAAGTGCTTTATTATGCTGCCTTTTACCTGATGATGCCATTATCTTTATTTTTATACAAAATTGAAAATAAAATGTAAACTTAGTCTTTCCATTGAAGCTTTATGCTCAGGGTTTCTGGGAGACAGATGACATCTGCTTAGAATATCACTGAAGTCTTAGTCATGGTGTTTACATTTTGAAATCTTGCAGATTAATAATGTGAGAAATATATTTTTGATGCTTTGATTCCAAGAATGGAGGAAATGGGACTGATATTAGTGAAATAGAAACATAACTGCATTAAGTATGGATAGAAAGGATAGAAAAACAATCATTTTTTTCTAAAAACCTATACCATATCAATAAATAATAAGTACTAGTTTATATTAGACAAAATAGCTTATTCTTCAGTATATGCTATTTAATAGGCTTTTAACACTGAACGTTTTTCTGTCTACGCAAAAAAATTACTTAACAGCCATTCTATCAAGTCGTACAATTTGAATTTTAAAAATGTATTTTTGTTTTCAGCATCTTCCAACTTCAGAAAAAGCCAGGTACAAAAATGACACCACTAATACCATAGTGTGTATTAAGAATTTTAGATTACTTTTATATTATTACATTGTAGCATAACAACTACCCTGTGAAGTAGATAAGATCAGAGTTATTAGCTGTTTATTATTATTATTATTATTATTTTAGACGGAGTCTCGCTCTGTCATCCAGTCTAGAGTGCAGTGGCGTGATTTCAGCTCACTGCAACCTCTGCCTCCTAGGTTCAAGCAATTCTGTCTCAGCCTCCTGAGTGGCTGGAATTACAGATGTGCACCAGCACACCCAGCTAATTTTTGTATTTTTAGTAGAGACAGGGTTTCACCATATCGGCCAGCTGGTATCGAACTCCTGACCTCAAGTTATCTGCCCACCTCAGCCTCCCAAAATACTGAGACTACAGGTGTGAGCCACTGTGCCCAGCCTAGCCCTGTTTTAATAATGAGGAAATTGAGATGTAAAGAGCTGAGTCAAATTAAAACAAGGGACCATGTAATGAGGTGGAAAGTGCAGGGAACAAACCTATCTGAGTTCAAATTTAGTCCCGCTGTCACTCCAAGATTTAAAATGCTTAGTGGCTTGGTGAAGTGGCAAGAGTGATGTATGGTATATGATTCTCTGTTGGACAGGATTATTGCATGAAAGATTTCTGCTCAGCATAGTCATATACTCTTCTTGCCCACAGACCATACTTAGCCTTGTGTTCTACAATGCCTACTCTAACAGTTATGTTCCTGGAGAGCAGGAGAGGGCTGCAAATGTCCCTCACTGGGTAATAGTTTTAGTTCAGGGGGTCCAAGCAGAGTTTGGTCTCTAGCCTAAGCAGAAATATATTTCCAATCTTTAGTACAAGCCTTCATTTCATCTCCCAGAAAAGAAGTCTCAAAGGCATTCCCTAATTCTCCTTCTCTCTCACCGATACATCTAATTAGTCACCAAGACATTCTCTTTTACCTCTGTAATACCTCTAATGGGGCTCCTGTACCATATATTTCTGTTGCTGCTGTCTTAAGGTATAATGCCTTTTGCCTAGAATATTGCAAAAACAATTCACCTCTCCTTTATTATCCATATTGGTGATTGCTTCCCATCCCCCAAATATCTGGCATTTTCTTCCTATCCCCCAAATAACTAACATTTTTTTCCTGCTTAACCCTTAAATGACTCCTTAATCTCTAGAGGAAAAGGTACAAGTGAAGTCTGTCACATTCTAGCCCCACTTTGCCCCATTGCAAGCAGCTCTTGCCATTTCCCACCAGACATTCTCCACTCCATTTACTATGAATTTCTTCATAATCACCAAAGCGAGCATGGATCTTCCATCTCTGTGCCTTGTCTAATAAATAAACATATTTAAAGACCAAGCTTCAGTGTTACCTTCTCTGTAAAACATTTTTTAATCCTTTAGCTGTTCCATTGATATCTTGTTTAATTATGTTATTTGTAATAATCTCTACAGATTTCCTTCTCTAAAGTCTGAACTTTTTGAATATCTTTGATTCGTGTCTTTTAGAATAAGCTTGGCCTTTATTGGCAAATGTCATTTGGAACATGCAAAGGAAAATAAAAGAACCTAGAAGCTTAAAAAGTGGCCTCAATATAAAGAACAAGGCCATGGAAACAAATTCCATCACACTTGTGAAGGCCAGAATCACCCTGCTTAAAGAACTGAGTGAAATTCTTCAGTTTTTCTGTGCTGAAAAAGCCACTTAAAAATTTGAAACTGTTAAATGCATATGTAGAATTTATTTCTCTTGACATGCAGTGCACCCCATTTAAAAAATGGAATAGATATTACAGCTCAGTTTTTAAATTTTTATTTAATTCCATATAAATGAAAGTACATATGAATGCTATTAGTTGAATAGTTATTTGGGCATAGACAAAATAATGACAATTGTTCTTATTTTGGACAAAAAGATGTTTTAAAGTAAGACAGCATATATATTATTTTGTTAAGTACATTTGGGCACTTCTTAAAATGATGGGTGAATTTAGGAATAAATTATTTTCTGGGAAACTATTCCCAAAAGAAACCAATGTGGAACAGTATTCATATGAGTTTATTTTTGTGATAAAGTAAAAGGACATTTATACCTTTTTAAAGACTGAGTCATAATTAAGATTATACCTTAAACTTGAGTATTTAAAAGACCTTGGTTACACTGTTTACTGTTCAGAATTAAATTATACCAAATTTGAATGCACAACATCTAGAAATTACAAACGCTCGTGTGCTAATATTAGAAGCAAACCAACCATCTGCACAACTGACTAGGTGCCATAAGGCATGATTTCTAACTTTGGATATGGCTCATTAAATAAGTGCTCAAATGCTAACACATACTGTTTCACATTCTCTTGAACTGGCAGTGAAGTAGATACTGAAATAGACATTGAAAGATAACCTTTTAGGAGTAAAACCAACATCTACATGTTGAGGATTTGTTTTTATTTTTCTCTTTTAAGTTCAGAACGAAAGTTTCCACAGATTCCACCATCTCTAAAATTTTGACATGTAAACTGAAACTGATGTAAGGCAGGACTAGGATCTTAGGACTAGTTCTCCCTTGTGCAGTCCGTAACATTTGATCGTGATCTTTCTAAGGTGACCAACTTTGATGCCTGAGAAAAAAGAAAAATATGCAAACATTTAAAAATATAGGACAATGAAACAGTTGAGTGGGAGATTTCTAGGGAATTTCTGATCTAGTTTAATATGTTTGTGTTCTTTTAAAATGTTGATAAAGCTGTGTAGAGAAGTTTGATAGCATAGTCACAAGAGACAATAATAAAGTATCTTCCAATATGATCCTTATAGAATAGGGTACTGCATGTCTAATTTTTAAAACTTATCCTGAATTTCAATAGATTCAGTAGTCTTCTCTTGAGACTAATGTATACAACAAGGTATTAGGAACTCATGATTTAAAGTACAAAATCAAACAGCTTACTTGAAATCTAGATGTTCAATGAGCACATATCCATCTATAGAAAGAAAAATCACCGTTAATTTGAAAGTTATAGAGAAAATGCTTTAAAATTTTTTTTAAAACAATGAAATGTTATGAAAAATAAGCAAATAAACTTACATTTGCCTTTAGAATTACGACATATCACTAGATTTTGTTCGGTGGTATCAATGACTTCCAGTTCTTCTCCAGGACTTATTGGCAAATCAAATATTCCATTTCTTGAATTATTGGAACAGGCCACTGCTGTGTTGATGACAATAATCTCTTTATTGTACTGAAATGAGAAATTACTAATCAGACCATTCTTGCATAGTTATTTTTCATAACAAAACTAATGGAGGATATAATATAGTAACCTCAAAATAAACTCCAGATACTATTGACTAGTTAAATAACACATATGGGAATAGAAAATAGGAAGGTATACAGTTAAAGGAAAGTCATTTAAGAAAATAATAGTAAAATGGTGCAATCTCACATTTGTTTGGTATGATTATATTTTCGAAGTATTTTCAGAACCATTATTATTTTTTTTCTCTCAAATCTTTTTTTTTTAATTATTATTTTTAGTTACGGGGTACATGTGCAGGATGTGCAGGTTTGTTACATAGGTAAATGTGTGCCATAGTGGTTTACTGCACCTATCAACCCATCACCTAGGTATTAAGCCCAGCATGCATTAACCATCCTTTCTAATACTCTCCCTCCCCATACCCTATCCCCAGACAGACCCCAGTGTGTGCACAACCATTACTTAATTGTACTAGAATGAGCCCTGCTGGATGAGGTTGTAACGTAGGTATGAATTAAGCACCATGGATGGTAGTTAACTGTTCCATTACTAAAACTTCTGTGTAGTGCCTTAAAGTTTATAATATTCTTACATACCTATCATTTCTAGATGACACTCTTTCCATGCTTTTTCTCTGTGTGAGCTTATGTATTCTTATATATAGCTATACTACATGTTATTTTAAAGTAGTGGGAATTGGCTGTACCCAGTTGGGGGCAATTCCCATTCTCCTTTTGTATTCACGGGCAGGCAGGCATTTTGTTAAAAACTCCTGAGAAATTCAAGTCCTGACCTTGGGAATCTTTTCCTGACATACTGACCTATACATCTGCAGCACATCACCTTCTAATGCACCGAAATCTGTTGACCACAAACAGAGAGTTCCAGAATACATAGCTTAGATTACAGGTACCTACTTCTCCAAATTAGTGTGACCAAATATCTCCTTTTGCCCAGGATATTGTCTGTTTATAACTAATATGTCTATCTATAACTATTTATTATTATGATTAAGAGTTCCTCCTCCCACTCTTAGAAGTGTCCTGTGTTTGGATGATAAATTACAAGATCAACCTATAACAAATGAGATCAGATCTACAAGATAGATTTTTTCCTTTACTTAACAAAACAATCGCTTCCTTACTGGCTTTTTTATCCTTTACAGGCCATTGCTCACTGTGAATTCATAGTGATTTCTTAAAATACAGATCTAATTAGGTCACCTTTCTATTTATAAAGTTCTAAAAACTCCTTATTGCTTTCAGGATGAGATCCACACTGCTTAGCTTGACATTCGGGCTCCTTTGTATGCTGCCATTCTCCATCCCTCTATCTTTGTCTTCTTTACTGAAGCTGCATCAAGCTACATGACAATCCTTGAATACATGCTGTTTACTTGAAATACTCTTCCTTCTCTTAACCACTTCACATGAAAACTGTTATGACTGCCATATATAATTTACTGTCTCTTAACTATACTTGATATCTATTCCTATTATATAATTTAATAAACATACTGTCTTATCAAGTGAAAATAGTAGACAGTCTTATTCATCTTTGTACCCTCAGTGCCTGGCACAAATGAGTTATCCAATGTTTTATGATTTGAGCTGGATAAAAATTATTGAAATGGCCTATCAAGGAAACCCACTACAGGTAATAAGAACGGAATTATACACATATACAGGAAATGGAATATCTTTCCCACATGAAACAATCAAAAACACATGGAGAGGGAAAAAAGGATTGGATGGAACATAAGGGTCTTTTCAACAAGTGATTGCCTCATGGTTGTTTTTCAATTAATCAAATAACATCAGGGTTGTAGTAGATAATAACATATCACAATTTCTAGATATAGTAACCCCAATCAGCTTTGGTTCAAACAGGAATTATCAGTGATTATGAGAGATTTGTGTATATTCCTATTTTAGTTCAATTTAAAAAATATTTTATGCGTGTTTACAAAATGCTAAGCAACCTTATTCTGCTCTGCACATGGATATAAACATATATAAAATAACCTTTGTCCTCTAGGAGCTCATAGTTTAATATGATGAACATGTTATTCCAATTTTGTAAATGTGTGATAAGCTAGAGATTGCTCAAGTATATAAGTAAACGGAAGAAGAGTAATTTATTTAATTAGAAGATTTGGGTAAGTCTTCCTGGAGAAGAGGAGATCGCTCGACTGGAGCTTGATAAATGAATAAGAGCTAGTCAGATGGAGAAAAGTTCAAAGCTGTACCAGATAGTTGGAATAGACCAAGGAAGCACTTAGAGGGATGAAATAGCAAGACAAAGATAGAGGTGGAGGTTCATTCAAGGGACAGAACTATGAGCAGTTTGTTGCCAAAGCAGAAAGTGCAACGCAAAGAGTGGCAAGAGATAAAGCCAGGAAGATATGCAAAGGTCAGGACATAAAGAGCTTTCTGTGTCATGTTAGGAAGCCTAAACTTTAAACATTTTGCAAGGGGGAATTTTTGAAAAATTTTAGGCTGTATAGTGACTTAGATAAATTTTATGAGGAGGATGAACACTTTGCCTCTCTCAATCCAGTGTCTAGCACATGGAAGGTGCTCAGTATGTTTCATAGTTAATAATCGTCACTTTGACAATATATGAAATCAGGGAAGGTTGAGCTTTAGAATAATGAAGAAATGTTCCATGGACTGTTAATAACAGAATAAGAAGGCAGAGAGCTTCGGATGCTGCGTCATTCATTTGTTCATTTTGTTATTCATTTGCTTGTTTATTTAGGCATTCATTTACCAAACACTGTCTGTACAGTTTTATGTCAGGCCCTGGGGAACAAACCTGAATGAGACAGGGTTTCTTTCTCAAAAAGCACTCAAGAGATTAATTAGTTCAAGATTCACACACACACACACACAAATGCTTTAATACAACAAATCAGTGTTATAACAGACATGTGTAAAATAGATATACAAAATGTGCTGAAGGAGTAACAACCTGGACGAGATAGGGAGGAGTGGGTGACATTTGAACAGAGCCTTCAAGAACAACTTAGTAGTTTTTCCAGGAAGAAGGAATAGCATGTACAGACATAAAAATATAGAAATGTATCAGGAAAAAATAGGAATGAAATGCTGGCTTTTTGTGTCAAAGATAATATCTGTATCTCAGAGAGGCAAAGGCACAGCATACTTACAGATTTTTTTTTTAAATGAAAGCTCCAAGCTGTTAATATTGCTAATTTTTACCTTGAGAAGAGAACGTACCTTAAACCTTTCTCTAAATAGTTTTTCTTCTCTTTTCATTCTGTTCTTTTCTAAGTTTTGCTTCTTGGTTTTGAAGAAACTTCTAGGAGAGAAACTAGCAAGAAATGTGCAGGTAGGGTAAAATGTACTATAATAAAACTCTTAAGTTGCTGAGTCTACAAAGTCACTTCATTTCAGGACAAATTCAGGTATAGTTTTTTGTGTGCATAATTTACATAAAATAATACATATGCAAAGTCATGCATCTGTATTTGTGTATATGTACACACACATATGTAGGTTCATAATACAAATACACACACATATTTCCATTAGAGCAAATTGTCAAACAAGTGATCAGGGTAATACCAATTGCTTTTCCCCACAATTAAAAAATATTTTTGATGGCAAGATAATAACGGGATAAAATCACATTGGTTAAACAAATGAAGGTACATAAGAAACTTGTCTGAATGAGACTTAGAGATATAACTTTTTTTTTGTTTTGTGTTTTTTTTTTAATTTTAGGAAATTTACATATGTTCCCATTCACCTTCAGATTATTTAATGGAAACCAGTAAGAATGAGTAAGCAGTTTACTTTGTGTGGTTTTCTAAGTTGTTAAGCCTAATTGGAGATCACAAATCTACATGGTTCAATCGAAGAGCTCTCCAGTTTGCTGAATGTTTTGGAGGATGAATACCATTAAGAAAATAAAGAAAGATGCCACAAAACATGTGCAAGAATTTCAGCACATAAAAGTAAATAACGCTACAGAAGAAACTGATTATACTCTTAGTCCTCCCTCTTGCTCTTCACGTGAGATTTGTTTCTTCTTTTTAGCAGTTTAATGTATTGACAGAAGTAAAAAAGTCAACCAAATCCTGTCAGTTTTATTCCATCATCTGCCCATTTCCCTACACATTACAATGTCTACTTGGGTCATCTTAGAAAGTAGGTTATCCTTTTCATGCCGTTATACCTGAGATACTGCTATGGTTTGGATATTTGACTCCTCCAAACCTCATGTTGACATTTGAGCCCTAATGTTGGAGGTGGGGCCTAATGGGAGATGTTTATGTCATGGGGTTTTTTTCCCTCATGAATGGCTAGCTGCTGTCCTCTTGGTAATGAGTGAGTTACCACTGTCATAGTTTCCTGGAGCCTGGCATCTCATTTGTTAAAATGAGCCTGGTACCTCACTTGTCTCTCTTGCTTCCTTTCTAGCCCTGTGATCTCTGCACATTCTCCTTCACCTTCTGCCATGAGTGGAAGCAGCCTGAGGCCTTCACCAGAAGCAGATGCCAATGTCATGCTTCTTGTACAGTCTACAGAACCATGAGCTAAATAAACCTCTTTTATTTATAAATTTCCCAGCCTCCGGTGTTCCTTTATAGCAACACAAATAGGCTAAGACACATACCTTTGCTCAACTTCTCTTTAAACTTACCATTGTCTTTGATTGATAAAAGAATAATAAAAGAGTTGAACTAATATAGAAAACATTTCTTCCTTACTGGTAGAATACGTTATGGTCGAAATCATTTTAAAAAGTTCAAAGAGCACATAGAAATTGATACAGAAATAATTACCCTTACTGTAACATTTTCTAATTTACTTGGTTCAAAATAAAAGTATACTGTTATATCACTCTGTTGTAAAAAAATAAAAATAAAAAGGCACTGGAAAATTGTTTCCTAAGTAGCCTTATTTGTAGTTATCAACATACTAAAAAGCTTTCTGGGAGGCAGATCAAAAATGTTACTAATAGTTCCTCTCTTGGAATTCTGTTTTGTTATGCTGTGCAAATGTATGTAAAAGTATGAAGTTTAAGATAGAAAGTTTCTTTTCTAGTCTGTTAATACATCTTTCCAACCTGAGAAAAATAAATTACATCAAGTCTGAACCTAAAGAAAATAAACGTACGAGAAGGACCATCCAATGCCATCCTCTGAGTCTCAGACACTAATGTCTGGTTTCCTCTGGTGCACCCCAGTAGGACTTTTCTAACAGGTTTCCCAGAGCACACAGACTACACAATGTTCACATCTCAGTGACTATTTAGACAAATATTTCCCCAAGTCATTTGTTAAAAAAGTACCTCATATCCTGCCTCATGTCCTAGCAATTGAGATGGGATCAGAGAGCAGTAAGAAACCACCTGCCTCAGTAAAAACATCCTCTCACAACCGCTTGGGAACTTGAATCACATGAATGCAGGTTAGATCTTGACTCAGTAAAACATTTTAAACTTCTAACACTCATTATAGTCATAACTAGAATTATATTTTAGGGAAATCAGTGTCACTATATGATACCTGGTTTGTTTTTTTCTCAAAGTTACATTTAAGTTCTAATTGGTGTTTCATTTACATGATATCTTATAAGGGGAAGTTCTTACAACCTAAAAGAAGACTAGAAATTTGTCATTGTTTGAAAATGGTTAACTTGAAATCTTTTCTCACTTCCTATCCACCAAAAGCAGGGAGGAGGAGGATGAAGATACATGTGTATGACACTTAATATTTTTATATTCTTTGTCCCTTTTAATCCTCTCAGCTGTACTATGATGTAGATGTTGTCATTTTCATTTTGTAGATGAAAAAGCTGAGAATCAAATTTCATTACTTATCTAAAGCCACACAGCTGGTAAGAGGTATAAATTGCTGCAGATAACCTATAATATAAGTGCCTCTGTGTTCCCACCTTTCTGATTCTTCAGCACCGTTTTTCTCTTTTTTTTCCTTCGGTGTCAGAAACTTGGGTTTCCACATTTTCAGTTTATCTTCATCTCTGAGGAGAAATATATTTTGAGCAAGTAAATTAAGACTGACTTATACATTCGTGGAACCATCAACACTTCATAGGCAATTATGTTTTACAAAAAATTAAAAAGCCATCTAGAAATATATTTTGATAGTCCATGGAAAGGCCATATAGTAAATATTTTAGGCTTTGCAGCCATATTATCTCTACGGCAACTCTTCAACTCTACTGTTGCAACTTTATACACAGAAACAAGTGGCAGGCCATATTTGGTCCTCCGGCCATAGTTTGCTGACCCGTGATGTGTCATAATCCAAATTTGAAACCAGATGCAAGAGATCAGCCTGCTTATAATCACATTTCATCTCCTTTATAAGCCTCAGGGGTTTTTTTGGTCTCTAAAATGTGAATAATGTAACTGAACTCCATTGTGAAACAAGGCTAAGCCAACTAGCATGTAACATTAGTGATTCCAGGCAAAAGAAGATGCAGGGAAGGGAGAAGGTATTTATTATAGAAGGAACTAGTACTTTTTAGCATCTATGTGTCAGGTCTTATGCTAAGCATCTTACATATGTTAACTCATTTGGTTTTCAAAGTAAGTATTGCAACAATCCTTTAAACCAATCACTCAAAGTTTTACAAGTGAAGAAACGGATGAGCAGAGAGAATGAAATGGATGGTCATAGTGGTATGACCACTTTGGAAAACAAGTTGGCATTTTCATATGAATTTGCATTCCCTATAATTGGCATTTTTCCCCTTCTAAGTATATCTTCTAGAAAAATTCCCGCACACATTCACAGGAGCCATAAATAAAATCAGAATATCTGTGGCAATATTATTTATAAGGGCCCCAATAGTTACCAACAATTGAATAGATAAATGAATTATGGTATATACATATAATGGAATACTATAGAACATTAAAATGAATGAAAGGAAAAATGAAAGATTATATTTGAATAAAAAAGTTACAGAACTCTGTATACACTGTCTCATTTTCATGATGTTCAAATCCCAAAGGAAATAATATTTGTTTCATATGTTTGTTAAAACTATATTTATTTTGAACAAGGAAATGAAAACACCAAATTTATGAGAACAGTTACCTTGAGGGAAGGGATACATGGTGTGTACAAGGAAAAGAGGCCAAGGTATTGGTTATGTTCTAGTTCTTAAGTCGAATGATGGGTTCAGGGCAATTTGTTTTACCATGTTTTACCATGCTTTACAAATTTTATTTTGATTTTTACAAATGATTTTTTAAGAAAAATAATTTATCCAGATTCACTGGTATGCACTTGTAGTTCCAGCTACTTGGGAGGCTGAGGTGAGAGGGCTGCTTGAGGCAGGAGGTCAAAGTGCAGTGTGCTATGATCACGCCTGTGAATAACCACGCCTGTGAATAACCACTGCATTTCAACCTGGGCAACATAGCAAGACTCCATCTCAAACAAAAGAGAAAAAGAACTTATTCTTTACCCTAATTTGATATTTCAGAGTTCTCTTCCATCTTATGCCAAATTACATTTCCTGCTTGTAACACCCCTTTCCTGATCATATACGCCTTATGGTCCAACAGAACTTTCCAAACACGTGTGTTTTCCATTTACAGTTGTCCACTCCCCCCTCTTGCTCCTCCCTTTTCTCTCATCTTCTTTTGCTCCCAGTCTTCACCTGTCAAAATGTTACCTGTCTTTCCTGTTTCAGCTTGGCACAAAGATTTCTGATCACCTAAATAACAGTAATGTCGACCTATTCTGAGCTTCCAGATTATCTTGCACATTTTTATAGCAGGTCCTTCTTTGTTAACTAATTTATCAAATTATGTTTTGGTATCAGACACGATACAGATATGAAAGTCACAGTCCCTACCTCAAAGAGTTCCCAGTCTAGCAGATAAGAAAATCAAGAAAACAGACCACTACAATTCTGAGAAAAATATCTTGATTAAAAAAAAGGGAGTACCTAACTTAAATAGATAAAGTTAGAGAGGGCTTCTTAGAAAAAGTAAAATCTGAATTCAATTTTAAATAATGAGGGATAAAATAGTCAGCAAAAAACATGGCAAAGTGTGTCACAGGTAGAACTATTCTTTTCTTCTTAAATTATCACCTTCTTGAAGAGGCTTTCCATAACTATCAATACTTTAAAACCCCTACCAGCACACACCCTATATCCACTGTCTTTCAAAATATCCTGTTTCAAAGCAACCAAATTCCAATGTGTAATTATAGACTAATGTTTTCATTAGTGTTGAAGTCTCCCATTATTATTGTGTGGGAGTCTAAGTCTCTTTGTAGGTCTCTAAGGACTTGCTTTATGAATCTGGGTGCTCCTGTATTGGGTGCATATATATTTAGGATAGTTAGCTTTTCTTGTTGAATTGATCCCTTTACAATAATGTAATGGCCTTCTTTGTCTCTTTTGATCTTTGTTGGTTTAAAGTCTGTTTTATCCGAGACTAGGATTGCAACCCTTGCTTTTTTCTTTTGCTTTCCATTTGCTTGGTAGATCTTCCTCCATCCCTTTATTTTGAGCCTATGTGTCTCTTTGCACACTAGACAGGTCTTCTGAATACAGCACACTGATGGGTCTTGACCCTTTATCCAGTTTGCCAGTCTGTGTCTTTGAAATAGCAAAGACTTGGAACCAACCCAAATGTCCATCAATGATAGACTAGATTAAGAAAATGTGGCACATATATGCCATGGAATACTATGCAGCCATAAAAAGGATGAGTTCATGCCCTTTGCAGAGACATGGATGAATCTGGAAACCATCATTCTCAGAAAACTATCACAAGGACAGAAAATGAAACACTGCCTGTTCTAACTCATGAACAATGAGAACACTTAGACACAGGGTGGGGAACATCACACACCAGGGCTTGTTGGTCAGTGTGGGCCTAGGAGAGGAATAGCATTAGGAGAAGTACCTAATGTAGATGATGAGTTGATGGATGCAGCAAACCAACATGGCACATGTATACCTATGTAACAAACCTGCACGTTGTGCACTTGTACCCTAGAACTTAAAGTATAATAAAAAAAAAATACAATGACCAATAAACATATTTTAAAATGTTCAACATCACTAATCACCAGGGAAATGCAAATCAAAACCACAATGAGGTATCATTTCATCCCTGTTAGGATGGCAATCATCAAAAAGACAAAAAATAACACACGCTGGCAAGGATGTGGAGTACAGGAAACCCTTCTTGATTCTTAGTGGGAATATCAATAGTACAGCACCTATGAATAACAGTATGGAGGTTCCTAAAAAACTACAAATAGAAATACCATATGATTCAGCAGTTCCATTGCTGGGTATTAATCCAAAGGAAATGAAATCATTATATCAAAGAGACATCTATGCTTCTATGTTTATTGCAGCACTATATGTGATAGCCAACATATGGAATCAACTTAGGTATCCAACATCAAATGAATGGTAAAGAAAATGTGATAAACATACACACGGCAGAGAACTATTCAGTCATAAAAAAGAATGAAATCATGTCATTCACAGCAACATGGATGGAAGTGGAGGACATTATGTTAAGTGAAATAAGCCAGGAATAAAAAGTTAAGCACCACATGTTCTCACTCATATATGGAAGCTAAAAAAGGTTGCTCTCATAGAAATAAAGAGTAGAACAGAGGATGCTAAAGGCTGGGAAAGTAGGGAATAGGGAGAGATTAGTTTAGGATACAATATACAGTGAGATATGATGAATATGTTCTAGTGTTCTATATCACTGATATGGTCAGGCTTTGTGTCTCCACCTAAACCTTACCTGAATTGTAATCCCCACGTGTCGAGGGAGGGAGGTGACTGGATCATGGGGGCAGTTTCCCACATAGTGTTCTCATGAGAGTGAATGAGTTCTCATGAATTCTGACGGCTTTATAAGGAGTTCTTCCCCCTTTACTTTCTCTTCTCTCTCTCACCTGCTGCCACGTAATATGTGCCTCTTCCCCTTCTGCCATGATTGTAAGTTTCCTGAGGCCTCACCAGCCACGCTGAACTATGAGTCAATTAAACTTCTTTCCTTTATTAATTACCCAGTCTCAGGTATTTCTTTATAGCAGTGTAAAAATGGACTAATACAACTACCATAGGATGACTATAGTTAACAATAATGTATTATATAGTTTTAAATAGCTAGAAGGGAGATATTGAATATTCTCAACACAAAGAAATGATAAATGTTTGATGATGAATATGCTAATTACCCTGATCTTATCACTATATATTTTATGTATTGAAACATCACTATGCACCTAGAAAATATGTACAATTATTATATGTCAACTTAAAAATAACATCAAATAATGAAGAAATAATAACAACATAGAAACCTAGGGAAAAACTAGTATTTTTTTTCCTTTGGAGGATGGCATGGTTCACAGTTTAAGATATAGAGAAGACAAATAAAATAAAGGCTTAAAAGTATCCATTGGGTTTAACAAAGGAGTTATTAGTGACCTTACCAAAAATAAGTTCAGTGGTATAATAGGAAACCTAATTGAAGTGATCAAGGAAAGATGAATCAAACATGAACAGAGGAGACTTTTATTTTTAACCAGTTGGTTAAGAGGAGAAGTATAAATAACAAGTGACTGGAGAGGTAGTATCAAACTTAAGGATGGCTTTTTTTTGGTTGTTTTGTGGTTTTGTTTGTTTGTTTGTTTTTTGTTTTTGAAACAGGGTCTGGCTCCATTGCCCAGGCTGGAGCCTAGTGGTGTGATCCTGGCTCACTACACCTCTGACTCAAAGGCTCCAGCCATCCTTACACCTCAGCCTCCTGAATAGCTAGGACTACAGGAATGTGCCACCATGCCTGGCTAGTTTAGTAGAGATGGGATTTTGCCATGCTGCCCAGGCTGGTCTTGAACTTCTGGACTGAGGCAATCCACCTACCTCGCCTCTCAAAGTGCTGGGATTACAGGCAAGAGCCACTGCATCCAGCCATCTTTTTTGATAAATTATAGTTATTTAGTCCTTGAATATGGAGGTTCTGTCACATAGTGCTTGCTATCCTCTATGTTGTCATATACATTGGAGATAATTTTTAAAATGTGTTAAAATGAGATTCAAGTCTAAATTCAAAAATGAAAATCAGAAACAGACTCAAAACCTCCAATGCCTTTTGTGGTCACCTACCACTGTTGGATCATATATGTTATTCAGTGTTTTCCCCTGTTAGTGAGAAGACTATCTCAAGTTGACTTTTCATTCAATCTCCAAGGATCTGAAAAGATGGTTCTGTGATCATAATTAAGAAAGCATCAGGAAATGGGTCAAATATCAGCAGGGATAACCAATAAGGTAAATTGACTTACTTTGACTCTTTTTCACTCAGGTCCACATCATCATAGATAATAACTTCCTGAGACTTAAGTTCTAGGGTCAAGACAGGATCAAAATAGTCCATTATTAAGCATGGTTTATATAAGCACTGGCTTTCCAAATTATACCCAATTACCTAATTATCCAGGTGCATCTTCGGGGCTGTTTTGGCAAAATCTGATCATAGAATACAAATAGAGTAGAAGAATCAAAGAATAAAAATACTCGCTATTTGGGAAGAAATTCAACTGAAAGATTAAAAAAAAGTTTGATGTCCCAGTATCTCAAAACATATATATTTATATTAATTTGATTTCACAAAGAGTTCCAGAAAAATGAGTTGCTCAAAGAATCATTTTTAGACTAAGTTCCCATCTTTCTGGAATTGAACAAATATGCTATACTGCTAGAATAGTGAGGTCTTTTCTTAACTCCTAGAGGGGAGAAACAGCTTAATAGAATAGTCATGTTGATTTTTCTTCCATGGTTTTTATTTCAAATCATTGGCCATTGTTCCTTTACAATAATCTTGCATAATGTTGAATCTGACTTAGTGCCATAATAATGATTAGGCATTTTCATTTTACAATATTCACATTCCTTGGCACTCTACATAGAATTACACGATTTTCAGGTGATTCACCACTGAACAAGTTTGAGACCTTCGGATATAATTATTCATAATTATTCACTCCCTTATTTTATTAAATACCTTTAAATGTGGGTGGGGATACAATGCGTGTCTATTCTAAGTCAGCTTTTTTCTTTTAAACATAGACCAAGGATATGTTGAGATGTGGGATTTTATCAGGTGTATATAATTGTCATTTGTTTTATCAGGTGTATATAATTGTCATTTGTTTTTTAGTTCAGCAAACTCATATTTACAAAATATAATATACATTTGAATTGTCAAGTTCAAGTGACATCCAGGTAGCCACATAGCTAGAACCGCTAAACAAAAATTAACAAAGAACAGAACACATGACCCTCTTTTATTGACAAATTCAATGTACTGAACGTGTATTGACAGCCTACTATGTGTCATGCACTGTGCTAATTTATGCACTATTATTTTAATGGAAAAGCAAACAACATTCCAATGCTCCATTCTCAATTCAGTTAGTTTGCTGGTGGCAATGTGATCATATTCAACTTATTATGTCTTAATTAGAATGAAGGATATCAAGTCCTTCAAAAGGCAGTATGGTAGAATGCAAAATGCATGAGTTTCATAGTCAGAGAGACTGGAATACAAACCCTGGATCACTTAAATATGGATGTAGGTTCTACAGCTTCTCTGAAAAGGGATGATAACATTTACTTCTCTGGGATTTTAAGAGGAACACATCTGCTCCAGGGCACGGTATATAGTAGGTACTTGAGAAACATTATTCATCTTCCCCAATGTAAAAAAAATACTTCTGTATGAAACATCTTCTTTGATTTTGGTAGATCAATTTTTCATCAAATGTGGGAATGCAGGAAGGGCTACCATTTCTCTTTCCCTGCCTCTGAATATATGAAAACTGAGTACTTTTGGTCAGCAATAAGCAAATGGCACTTACCTAAATCAGGCAGCAAAATGGAAAACGCACTGTTGATTGACAAAAGACACAAAAGAGTTAAGGAGAAAAAACATGTTCCGAAAGATGAGCTGACAGATCTCCAATAACATATTGATGACGCTGGATTGCCCTTCTTGCCCTGGTATTCTCTGACTCCAAGAAAAATGGTTTCTCTGGTATTAACAGATTCACAAGATGTGCACAGGATGTTATGAGAACACAAGGGAAACATAGATAATCCAGGTTTGGTAAGAGAAGTTCAAGGGAGGAATTCAAGCAGGGATAATATTTGATCGAATTTTGAGGGAAAACTAGAACTTTGAGAATAAAAGAAGGCTGGAGGAGGGCAGGTACATTCCAGACCATGGGAATGTCATGTTCAAAGCATGGAGGCATGAGACACCATGGCAGAGTGTGAGATCTATAGCTATGTGGATTGGATGGTAGTGAGAGTTGCTTTTAGTGAGAGACAGAACTAGAGAAGTAGAATGGGGACAGCTATGAAGTATTTACTTGCCAGGCTAAGGAACTGGATGTTTGTTCTAAATGTTGTATGTAGCCAACCAATAGTTTTGAGAGAAAGGTAATCAGATTTGCATCTTAAAAATATTAGCATTCTTATATGGCTCAAATATTACGGGACTGCACGTTATTGTGCCAATAATTTTCTCTCAGAAAACATCTAATTTGCTAAGGCCAGGGTCTGCCTTTGTGCATAGGGTCTTGTTGACCACAGAAGGTAAACTCCCTCTTCTTCCATATTAGGACTACAATTTATAAACCTCATGTTTTGTTGGGTCTCTTGGTAGATCTAGACCCAACTAACAGTTGGACTTAAAGTCACAAAACTCTGAAGCTTTATAATAAAAAGAACTTCAGGGTAGAACAACATAATTCCATCTCACTATAGGTAATGACCTTAGGCAAATTATTTTATCATCTTCTGCCCTCACAAAATAAAATCTCTATACCTTTATATCTACACAGATGTTCCCGGTCTTATAATGGTTTGACTTGCAATTTTTCTGCTTTACAGTGGTGTGAAAGCGATACGCATTCAGTAGAAACCTACTTCAAGTATCCTTAAGACCATTCTTTTTCCACTTTCAGTACAGTATTCGATAAATTACATGAGATACTCAACACTTTATTGCAGACAGGTTTTGTGTTAGATGATTTTGCCCAGCTGTAGACTGATGAAAGTATTCCAAGCATGTTTAAGATGGGCTAGGCTAAGTGATGATGTTTGGTAGATGTATTAAATGCACTTTTAACTTAACATATTTTAGAGTTGCAATGAGTTTATTGGGACATAACCCCATCATAAATTGAGGAGCACCGTAATGCCTACATCTATATCTATCTATTGCCTGCAAAGTGTCTCCAGAGTCCCCCTTCCATTATATACAAGAGAAAACTGGAATGCTGCGGGTATACAAAGGAAGTGATATGCCCATGGTTATACATGGAATAAATGGCAGAACTGGTACTAGAATCTAGAATCCAGGTTCCCCTCATATCTCTTTCTAGTGCTAGTGAGTTTGGAACCTCTCCCAAAACTGGCACTTAGCCTAGGTCATTTCAGAGGGTCTTTTCCAGGTCTGAGACCTTGCAATACACGAACTGTTCAGCTGAGCAGCTCATCTCCCCCTTCCACACATTGCTGCTCTCAAGGGAGATAAATTAAATATAGAACAGTAGACAGATAAAAACTACTGGGGCTTGTAGGGCCCCCAAAGCATAAAAGGACATGGTAAGTAACATAACGCTTAGCGGTAACAACAGGAACAGGATGTTAAGGATGATGAGGAAAGTTTCCCTTCTGGACTTCGCTTAAGATTTTCCCTCTACCCTCATTTTCAACCCTTTCTCTGCCATTTTTTCAAAGGAGCATGCCACTTTCTCATTAATTAGTCTCTGTGTATGTAATTCAATCAAAAACTCACAAGAAAGAGGCAGATGATAGCCAGATCCTTGGTTTTAGTTTCTGCTATCCCCTTCACTGTTTCTTAGACTGGATGGATAACATCAACCTGTGTATCTACCAGGTTAATCCCCTCATGGAAAGGGATTTAAAGGGACTTTTTACCTTAAGTTTTCTTTTGACTTGGTTTTCTTTATTTTAAATCTATCCTTTTCTTTCTTGAAGAATTGCTGCAGTCTTTTGAGTGCTTCTTTTCCATCTAAACTAAGAGGAATCACAGGATGTAAGTAACATGGCATTTAAGAGAGTACTAGAGATAGAGAAGGCTGTTGTATTATAAAATCAAATGCCACATGTTCTCACTTATAAGTGGGAGCTAAACAATAGGTATACATGGACATAAAGATGGAAATAACAGACACTGGGGACTCCAAAAAGGGAGAGGGTGGGAGGAAGAATGAGGGTTGGAAAGTTCCCTGTTGGGTACAATGTTCACTATTTGGGTAATGGGTACACTAGAAACCCATACCTCATCATTAGGCAATATATCTATGTATCAAACTTGCACATGTACCCCTGAGTCTATTAAAAAAATAAAGAACCAGAGGCTTTGGTTTCATGTCCAAAACACATCCCACTCAGGAAAGAGCAAGAAAATGCCTTATTGAATTATATGCTTTTCTTCTTTGTTTAGATGTGATACGAAGTAGCACACACCAGTCAACTATGAAGGGAGTAATTATATTTCAAGACAAACTACCGCAAGTGTCTCTATTTTGCAGATTTTATGAAGCAGTCCTCCCTTTAGAGGAAAAGATAACTCAGGGAAATGTAGTTTACAAACTGCACTAGAAATACGTTATAGAAAATCCTGGCTCAATTCCCACCTATGAGTGAGAACATGCAGTGTTTGGTTTTCTGTTCTTCGATAGTTTGCTGAGAATGATGGTTTCCAACTGCATCCATGTCCCAACAAAGGACACGAACTCATCCTTTTTTATGGCTGCATAGTATTCCATGGTGTATATGTGCCACATTTTCTTAATCCAGTCTGTCACTGATGGACATTTGGGTCGATTCCAAGTCTTTGCTATTGTGAATAGTGCTGCAATAAACATACGTGTGCATGTGTCTTTACAGCATCGTGATTTATAATCCTTTGGGTATATCCCCAGTAATGGGATGGCTGGGTCAAATGGTATTTCTAGTTCTAGATCCTTGAGGAATCACCACACTGTTTTCCACAATGGTTGAACTAGTTTACAGTCCCACCAACAGTGTAAAAGTGTTCCTATTTCTCCACATCCTCTCCAGCACCTGTTGTTTCCTGATTTTTTAATGATTGCCATTCTAACTGGTGTGAGATGGTATCACATTGTGGTTTTGATTTGCATTTCTCTGATGGCGAGTGATGATGAGCATTTTTTCATGTGTCTGTTGGCTATATGAGTCTTAACTATGACAAAATATACCTCTTTGGAGACCATCCAACCTAAATTCCCTGACCAGTCAACAACTCATACTTCTCCCTACTTTATATTCACCAGTATCTAAAATTTTGTCTATTTGTTTATTTCTTTATTGTTCGTCTTCCTTATCTAGACTGTGCACACTATGTGATCTGACTTCTTCAAACAGAGGCCTGACAGTATTGTTTAAACAATATAACTCAAAAAATTCAAATTAATTGGTATATGTCAAACATAATATCCCACAATTAGGGGATATACTTTACTCTCAATAAACATTAGAACATTAAAAAATAATGACCTAATATTATATCAAATTAAAAACATTTTATAGTCAATTCAAAAAAGGCAGTTATTCTTTACTTGCTCACTACCATGTAAGTGAATGAGAAAATAACAAATATAACAACAGGAAAAAATGCACCCACTTGGACAAAATCATCACATCACTCTTGAATATCTACTAGGCAAAACTGTAATAACAAAAATACTTTTCAAAAAACTAAAATGAGAAAATGTTTATACCCAAGACCTAAAAAAAAAAAAAAAAAAAAAAAAAAAGGAAATCCTGGCTCTTGAAATTCTTATCATTGATTTTTAATTTACTGAATAATACAGCAATAGTGATACATTGATTACCCAGCTGATAAGTACAATTCTGTCAAATATTCTTCTGGGGCTTTTAGGGGTAGAGTGAGGGAACGATATGCCCACCTCATGCTAACCAGCATGTCCAGTTCAGGGTCTCCTTTTTCCCCTTGAACCCTTAAATTCCTTGCTTTTGACCACTGCTGTTTTCTTTTCCACAACATGTCCTTAATAACTAAACTTGTCGAATAATACCCATCTGAACAAATTTTATTCTTGATAACCCTGGATCACTACATGTTGTATTAAGCCCAAATCCCAGAGATAGGCTTACTAACTTACAGAGACACAGGTAAGTCATAACCACTGATTTGTTCCTGGAAAAACAGCTATAGAATTGAAGCAAGTTTTATTAATATTTATGTCTCTTTTATTACTTATTTCCTAACCCAATATCAAAATCCTTTACTCTGGGAAATGGGTATTTCTCAAAAGTGAGAACAATGTGATTTAATATGTATAGTATATGATTGTACACAATTACAAGTATCCTGTTGATCACAATTGTAATGTTACAATAGGTTATCATAACTTTCAGTGTGAATCTTTCCTAAGAGATGATGATGGGAGTCGGGGGTGGCGGTGGGGCAGGGTGGAGGTGGGTTCTCATTTAAACTCTGGCTTTACTATACCAACGGGAAGTATCATTAGCCTACAAAGCCAAGAAAGAGAGAAACTCACTCTATCTTTGGGTAGTTGTTCTTTGTTTTGTAGACATCTTCATACATTTCTTCTCTGTTTTCTTCTGAAATTAAAAAACCCTACTTATATTCATTCCAATAGCAATAGTTCAGATTCATATTTAACAAAATTTTTTAGATACTTACTAGATGCTAGGTACTTTGATCTTTCTTTTGTTAAATAGGTTTTACTGAAACTCAGCCACACGTGTTTAAACGCATATGGTAAAAATACTGAAAATTCTATAAAAGTATGTATAAATGAAAATTAAGACTCATTTCCACCTGATTCCAAGTTTGAACTGCTTTAGTCAAAGACAGTTGGTTCTTCAATAGATTCCTTCCTTCCACCCTCCCTCCTTTCTCTATTTAATACATAATAATCAGAATTTACTAAGCATCAGGCATTGCGCTGAATGCCGGGGAAACCATGGAAAATGAGCTATATCTTGAATAATCTCTCCCTTCACAGCATGGCTTTGGCCTAGCCCAAAACATAAGCTTAACATACACAGATATACTTTAATTCAATCCTGAAACAGAGTCTAATGGAAAGAACTTTGAATTAAGGGTCAGGATTTTCAGGTTCAAAACTCAACTTTAACACACAATGATCTTAGAGGAGTCACTTCTCTATGTCTCAATTTTCTTTTTAAAATAAGTGTGCTGGGTTTAATGATATTTAAGGTTGTTTTTCCCTCTAAACTTCTGGAATTCTAAGAAGATCAATCAGAGTAACATTTGATTCTCTCTCCTCCATTGCTTTTTCTTTTTCTAAAATTTATTTTAAAATTGACAAATAATTATATACACTTATGATCTATAACATGTTTTGATAATTGTATACATAGTGGAATGACTAAGTCAAGCTAGTTAACATATTCATTACCTCACATACTTTCTCGTGGAGAGAATTAAAAAATCTACTCTCAGCAATTTTCAAGTATAAAATACTTTGTTATTAACTATAATCACTATGTTGTACTATAAACCTCCTGAAGGTACTTCTCCTAATTGAAATTTTGTATCCTTTGACCAACACCTCCCCATTACTTTTTCATTCATGAATTCATTCATTCAACAGATTCTTTTGAATATCTAACATGTACTTGGCATTATGCTAGGGGCTGGAGAAAATGGTATGTATAAAGAAGGTAATAATCTAGGAGGGGAGACATTAATTAAAAAGTCACATAAGAACAAAACTACCACTGCAACAAGTACTATGAAAAAGAAGTCCATGGTACTATGAGATTGTACACCAAGGAGAATATTCCCTGTGGAAATAATGATGGAACTGAGATTAGAAGATTAAGAGTTAGTGAAGCAAAGGGACCCAGGGGAGGAAAGAGGATTTCGGAAAGGGAGGGAGAAGCATATGAAAATACCCTGCTGTGAGAGCTTGGCAAATTATAGAAGCTAAAAGAAGGTCAGTATAACTGGGTCTCAAAGGTGAAGACTGAGTATAGTATGAGATGAGGCTCAAGAGGTCTGTAGGGGTAGGTTAGTCAAGGACTCTAGATCATGTCAGAAGTCAATCTTTAAAGTATTAGAAAGCCAAGAAAGTGTTTTAAGTAAAAACATTCTTATAATCAGACTTCCATTGTAAAAAATCAGGAAGGAAGTAAATTCACTTTTACATAAGAATGCTCTTACCAGCATCTTCACGTTCCTGATTCTAAATGCATTTATTAGCACATACCTTGGTATTGCTGTTAGCACATACCTTGATACTGCTTCTCTTAGCTTCTCACAAATTGGTATTATTAAAATATGAATAATTAAAAGATATCTTATCACTAATCAGTCATAGAAGTATTCTGCAATTCCTACTGGCAGCTTCAGAAATGTCTTCCTATACTTACCACTCTTTGAGGCAAATGAGCTACAGAAGTTTGGCTTCGGTCTACGGGAGAAAATAACAAAGACCATTTTTGTACCTTTAAAGTCTCATCACATTCATCTTGCTGAAAGACTGGAACGTTACTTACACCTCTTTCCTGGAGTACTCGACATCATCATATATCTCCTCAGAGATGGAACTTGGCTTAGAGACCCCTAGGTCTGGAGTTTCTTTAGTCGACTCCAAAACCTCCAGATACCCACCTGAAAGGAAACCAGAAACCCCCCCTGAAAAACATTTCATCAGCTGCCATCATAAAGTCATTCACACACATCACTGGCAATGCAAGCAAGCATAAGAAAAGGCAGATTAAATGGGCTCAAATTGGATTACAGTCTTGGTATGTATGATCCTTGGGCAAGCCACCTCACTTTGCAGTGCCTCAGTTATGATTCTCTGAAGTTGAGGATAATAATGCTAACACCGAATCATGTGGTTTTGGCAAGGATTAAATACATACTTAAAAAGGGTGCTGGTTACCTAGTAAACTAGTAACTCCCTTCTTTGATGGTTCTTCCTTTAATCCCTGACCTCAAACTTTGAAGTCTACCAGGGTACATCCCTGGGGCTTATCTCTCTACATCTAGATGATCTTATCCAGTCTTATGGCATTTCTTAAAGCAAAATTTCTCAGACAAGTTGATTGAGCACATATCAATATATAGTATTCATTAATTCATTCTGGAGTTAGCCAGAAGATAGTGTGCCAGGTTAACAAATGTAGAGGGATTGTTTGCACAGGTAGCTAAATGCAGATGCTGGCTTACTTCACAGAGTTGTAAACTTGTCAAAACCATAAAACTGCCACTTCTTTATCTGTTGGCATTGGTTAATATTTAGGGTATGGGTAATTCATAGCCATATTCAGATATGAACTACTAATCAGAAATAGAAAGTAATATACTTGAGAAATAAACAACAAGCACATTAACTTGTATCTATTAATTAAATGAACCAAGCAATAAGATTTTATCCTCTGACAAGAAGTCAGTGAGCATGTAGGCCCCAAACCATCTCAACAAATGTCAGCTCTTGGAGGCATAAGGTCCTGCTTTTTCTCAAGGAGTGATCAGTAAATTTCTCCAATACAAAATAAAGATGCTGAACACACAGTTGCTTCTTAGTCTGCAGCATTTTTTTTCCCTTCCTCAATCCTTCCTTTTGGCTGAAGCAAATGCAAAAGTTTATGGCTTCATTTTAAAAACACTGACGACTCTCAAATTTACATCTCCAATTTAGACATCTCTCATGAATTCCAGATACTTTATCAGCCTTCACACCATTTCCTTTTGGTTGTCTAAACATACTACATTCCAAACCAAACTCATAACTTCTCTCTGCAAGTTTGCTCTTCTTGAAGTTTATTCAATCTCATAAAAGGGGCAATTCCATCCTTTATGTTGCTCAGGCCCAAAACCTTGGAGACATCCTTGATTCATTTCTCTCTCATTTCTCACTTCTAATCCAAAGCCATCTGTCCACTATAGTTTCAAATTATATTCTGATTTCAAACACATCTCAGCAATTCCACCATAGTATCCTCCTCCAAGCTACCACCATTTCTCACCTAAATTATTGCAATAACCTCCTAACCGTTCTCCCCGATTTAGCTTACATTTTATTTTCAAGACAGAAGCCAGATGATTTTTTAAAATGCAAATCAGGTCATGCCTTTCTTGTACTTTCAAAGGCTTTCAGTGGTTTTAAAAATCTCATTTATGGTAAATGCTAAAGTTCTTGCAATGATCTACAGAAGTCCCTTATTATTTCTGTGACCCCATCTCCTACTATACTCTTCCTCAGTTACTCTGAGGCCACACTGGCCTCCTTGCAGCTCCTCCAGCGTATCTGGCCAACTTCTGCCTCAGGGATTTGCACTTTTTTTCTTTTCCTAGGTCGTTCATATCCTAGATACACATATGGCTCTCTTCCTCAGCTACTTAAGGTCTTTGAAGTCATCCATGAGCACTTTTTTTTTTTTTTTTTTTTTTGTTGAGACGGAGTCTCGCTCAGTCGCCCAGGCTGGAGTGCAGTGGTGCGATCTCGGCTCACTGCAAGCTCTGCCTCCCGGGTTCACGCCATTCCATGAGCACTTTAAAATGGCAACCTCTATCACCTTCATCTGCTTCCTTAATGCTCTTAGCTTGCTTTATTTTTTCATAGTATTTACTATTAATACCATTCAATGTAGATCTTTTATTATTTATTGCCTGTCTCCTCTGATCAGAAAGTAACCTCCGTGAGAAAAGGAATTTTTGCCTGTTTGCTGCTATATACCCCCATTTCCTAGAACAGTGCTGGGCACATAAAAAGCACTTAATATATTTGAATTTCGAATGATTTGAATGCATGTGTCTTCTCACTAGTGAATTTAGTGTATTACATTTATAGCGTCTACTGATATTTTAAAATTTATATCTATTATCTTAGTATATATTTTTATTTGTTCCATTTTTTTTCTTATCTTTGTCTGGCTAAAGTTTCTTCTTTTTCCGCCATTCTGTTTTCTTTTCTATTTGTTTTCTTTCATTTATCTTTTAATAGTTACCCACAAGAGTGACCACTGTCCTGACTTCTAATACCAGCAGTACTTATTTTTGAATGTTATAATAATGGAATAATTTAGTATGTACTTATGGTGCCGTCTACTTTCCTTCAATATTATGTTTGTGAGATTCATCCATAGTGTTGCAAATAGTTTTAATTTGTTGATTCCGATGACTTTATTCTATTATGTGAATTGGTTACCATTTATTTATCTATTCTACTTTTTATGGGCATTTGGACAGTTTCCAATTTGGGGCTATTACAAAAAGTTTTGCTACAAACGTTTTGTCTGTGTGTTTTGGTGCATTAAACTGTGTACTTACATTGGGATATATACATAAGTACGAAATTGCTAGGTCATAGGATATGCATATGTTCAACCTTAGTACTACCAAACAGTTTTCCAGAATGGTTGTCTCAGCTTACAGTCTCCACAGAGAATGAGAGTTTTAGTTGCTCCAGATCTTCACTAACACTTGATACTTTTAGTCTTTTCTATGGTAGACAATTTGGTGAGCAGAATTGAATCTTCATAGTGTATTTGCCCTTTGGATAGTCTCTTTGGGGAAGGGCCTGTTCAATATTTTTCTAATTTCACTACATTTCCTTTTTTAAAAATTGATTTCTAGTTTATATTTTCTGAATACCAAGCATTTATAGAAGATGTGTATTCCAAATATGAGTCATTTATCAAATATGTATATATTTGATATATAAATGGTATATGTAAATAATGCAAATATCTTCTCCTACACAGTGACTTACATTCTCACTCTTTTTAAATTTTTTTTTTTAATTTTACTTTAAGTTCTGAGATACCTGTGCAGAATGTGCAGGTTTGTTGTGCCATGGTGGTTTGCTGCACCAATCAACCCGTCATCTAGGTTTTAAGCCCCGCATGCACTAAGTATTTATCCTAATGCTCTCCATCCCCTTGCCTCCCACCCCCGACAGGCCCCAGTATGTGATGTTCCCTTCCCTGTGTCCATGTGTTCCTCACTGCTCAACTCCCACTTATGAGTGAGAATATGTAGTATTTGGTTTTTTCTTCCTATGTTAGTTTGCTGAGAATGATGGCTTCCAGCTTCATCCATGTCCTTGCAAAGGACATGAACTCATTCTTTTTTATGGCTGCATAAATTTCTCCATAGTATTCCATGGTATATTTGGCATAGTATTCCATGGTATATATGCGCCACATTTTCTTTATCCAGTCTATCATTGATGAGTTGTTTCCAAGTCTTTGCTATTGTAAATAGTGCTGCAATAAACATACGTGTGCATGTATCTTTATAGAATTATTTATAATTCTTTGGATATATACCCAGTAATGGGATTGCTGGGTCAAATGGTATTTCTGGTTCTAGATCCTTGAGGAATCACCACACTGTCTTCCACAATGGTTGAACTAATGTACACTCTGACTAACAGTGTAAAAGCATTCCTATTTCTCCACAGCCTCGCCAGCATCTGTTGTTTCCTGACTTTTTGATAATTGCCATTCTAACTGGCGTGAGATGGTATCTTATTGTGGTTTTGATTTGGATTTCTCTAATGATCAGTGATTAGGAGCTTTTTTTTCATGTTTGTTGGCTGCATAAATGTCTTCTTTTGAGAAGTGTCTGTTCATATCCTTTGCCCACTTTTTGATAGGGTTGTTTTTTCTTTGTAAATTTGTTTAAGTTCCTTGTAGATTCTGGATATTAGACCTTTGTCAGATGGATAGATTCCAAAAATTCCCTCTGATTCTGAAGGTTGCCTGTTCACTCTGATGATAGTTGCTTTTGCTGGCAGAAGCTCTTTAGTTTAATTTGACCCCATTTGTCAACTTTGGCTTCTTTTTTGCCATTGCTTTTGGTGTTTTAGACATGAAGTCCTTGTCCATGCCTATGTCCTGAATGGTATTGCCTAGGTTTTCTTCTTGGGTTTTTATGGTTTTAGTTTTTACATTTAAGTCTTTAATTCTTCTTGAGTTAATTTTTGTGTAAGGTATAAGGAAGGGGTCCAGTTTCTGTTTTCTGCATATGGCTAGCCAGTTTTCCCAGCACCATTTATTAAACAGGAAATCCTTTCCTCATTGCTTGTTTTTGTCAGGTTTGTCAAAGATCAGATGGTTGTAGACATGTGGTGTTACCTTCTCACTCTTTTAATGGTATATTTTAATGAATGTATCCTAGCTCTTCTAATTCTTTCAAGGCTAAAGCAAATTAATACCATTACTCTCTTCCCAAACAATTACCAACCTTAGGACACTTTAATCACCGTCTCAATATAAGCACTATGAATGTTCAATATTTTATAATATTTTAGACCTTCCTCAATTTGACATTATTTTCTTGCGTTAATGCTTTCGCTTAACTTTTTTTCTTGCATCCACAACTTTCTGTCTGTGATTATTTTCCTTCTGCCTGAAGTACATGCTTTAGAATTTCCTTCAGTGCATTTTAGCTGAACAATAAAATGTCCCAGTTTTTATTTGTCTGATAACATCTTATTTTTCTTTCATTTGTGAAAGACATTTTTATGAGACATAAAATTTCAGGTAGACATTTAATCTCTTTCAGCAAAACTATTCTCGTTACACACTCAGCAGTCAGAGAGAACTCAGCAGAGAGAACTCAGTAGTCAGAGCTCAATTTTTTTTTTTTTTCTTTTTGTAGGTGATTGGTTTTTCCCCTTTGTCTGTTTTTAAGGTCTTTTAAGATATTCTCTTACTCTTTAATGTTCTTCATTTTGCATGGCTAGGCATAGATTTCTGTTCTTTATCCTGCTTAAGAACCTTAGGGTTCCTGGTTCAAATTTATCTCTCTCAATAATTTTGGAAAATTCTCAGATAGTATCTGTTTTATCTATTATTTCCTCTTCCTCATTTTTCCAGTATCTGTTTATGGAATTCTGATTTTTCTGATTTTATTGCTATTTTAAGACTTCTCACTTTATCTTCCATGACTTTTATCTTCTCTTTTACTCTTTTTTTTTCAAATCATTTCCCCCTGTAGAATGAATTTTGGATAATTTCTTTAGATTTATCTTTTAGTTCACTAATTTTCTCTTCAACTGTAGGTAATGTGATATAAAATGCAATCACTGCATTTTATCAATTTATCAATTATTATTTTTTCCTTTTCAAATATTTTTAAAATATGGTTATTCCCTATTCATATTATTCTCTATTTTAAAAACATATTAAACACCTTATGTGTTATACCCGATGATTCTAATATCTGCAATATCTTGTAGGTTGGGTCTGCTATCTGTTCTGCTGGTTTTCCCTCACTGTGAGTTGTTTCCTTGTGCTTGGTTATTTTTGACTATCAGTTGTTAATATTTTAAAGAATATTTTGGGGGGCGGAGCAAGATGGCCGAATAGGAACAGCTCCAGTCTCCAACTCCCAGCGCGAGCGACACAGAAGACCGGTGATTTCTGCATTTTCAACTGAGGTCCTGGGTTCATCTCACTGGGGAGTGCCGGACGATC